>NC_139631.1:7411900-7426900 GCF_964638095.1 Poromitra crassiceps | reverse complement strand
TTAGAGTGCTCAGATATGTCTGGTGTCTGGGGCTTTAGAGTGCTCAGATATGTCTGGTCTTTAGAGTCCTCAGATATGTCTGGTGTCTGGGGCTTTAGAGTGCTCAGATATGCCTGGTGTCTGGGGCTTTAGAGTGCTCAGATATGTCTGGTGTCTGGAGCTTTAGAGTGCTCAGATATGTCTGGTCTTTAGAGTCCTCAGATATGTCTGGTGTCTGGGGCTTTAGAGTGCTCAGATATGCCTGGTGTCTGGGGCTTTAGAGTGCTCAGATATGTCTGGTGTCTGGGGCTTTAGAGTGCTCAGATATGTCTGGTGTCTGGGGCTTTAGGGTGCTCAGATATGTCTGGTGTCTGGGGCTTTAGAGTGCTCAGATATGTCTGGTGTCTGGGGCTTTAGAGTGCTCAGATATGTCTGGTGTCTGGGGCTTTAGAGTGCTCAGATATGTCTGGTGTCTGGGGCTTTAGAGTGCTCAGATATGTCTGGTGTCTGGGGCTTTAGAGTGCTCAGATATGTCTGGTGTCTGGGGCTTTAGAGTGCTCAGATATGTCTGGTGTCTGGGGCTTTAGGGTGCTCAGATATGTCTGGTGTCTGGGGCTTTAGAGTGCTCAAATATGGTGTGATAGCAGCTTCTTGAACCACATGTATCCCTCCTGGCATGGGGATGGAATCCTGTCACAACTCTTTCCACAACACTATGTTTCCCTCCATCTCAGCTTCTCTACTGTCTCACTAAGGAGGAAACACTGAGAATCAAGGGACTTACTTATTAGAAAAGTCATAAAACTCCTGACTCCAACCGACTTTAAGAGTAATCCAATAAAATAACCACTTCCTCTCTCTCAGCAGGAAGGCTTCCGTGCTCTCAGTAGATGTGGTCACATCAGCCATATTTTTTTCCATTCAGAATGAAATCATCCAGATTGAAGATTACATGTTGAAGATGACATGAGCACATTGCATCAGCTCATATTGTGATTTATTTTCCATTCATCGTTAAACTCTACTTCGAGGATCGTTATCCGTCCTCTGTCCCCTATGTTCAAATGCATGGTGGACGCAACAAGGAATGATTGAGAAAGCCCCCCGGGATGCCACATAGTTAGTGGAGTGTGTCACACCTAAAGCCTTCCTGAAAACACAAGTTTCCAGGAGCATCTGCTTCCAGGGGTCCACCCTCTTCAAGCTGCACTGCAATTCTCATGGCCATCCTTACTCGACGCTCACATCATGAAATAAAAAGCCACTTATGAACTGGACTCAACTGTGTTTGACCTGGGAGAGTTGGTGAAGAACGGGGGCGGGAGTCTTGATCCACGGCGCGCTAAAACCTTCCCCCGAGGCCCGACAGTGAGATGAACAGGTTTGGCAAGCAAACGCTGCTGCTTTCTCAGACGGCCGCTGAGCGAGGGCGGGGCTCTGAGAGAGGGCGTGGCTCTGAGAGAGGGCGGGGCTCTGAGAGAGGGCGGGGCTCTGCCTCTTGGTCTGACCGGAGACACTTCCTGGGCGGGAGTGTTTGTTTGGAGAAGGGGTGTGAACGCCATGGAAGTCCATCAAATCAATTAGAACCTTATGTAGAGATGGCCTGGGCTGAGGGGGCTTATGTGAGTCAGAGTTACTGCAGAAAACACTCACGACTAGTGTCCTGCAAACACCAGTATGTGTATGGAAGGGGGGGGTGTCCTGCTGCTCACACCACTCAACTGGTTATGTGCAGATTTTTGCTGACTTTCTAGTTTTGCTCCGTCCGAATACAAACGGAGAGTCTGTTCTCGCTTTTCTCCAACATGTCCGATGTTCTTTCCGTCTCTGTGTGTGGACACTACAGACACGTCTCTATGTGTGGACACTACAGACACGTCTCTATGTGTGGACACTACAGACACGTCTCTATGTGTGGACACTACAGACACGTCTCTATGTGTGGACACTACAGACACGTCTCTATGTGTGGACACTACAGACACGTCTCTATGTGTGGACACTACAGACACGTCTCTATGTGTGGACACTACAGACACATCTCTATGTGTGGACACTACAGACACGTCTCTATGTGTGGACACTACAGACACGTCTCTATGTGTGGACACTACAGACACGTCTCTATGTGTGGACACTACAGACACGTCTCTATGTGTGGACACTACAGACACGTCTCTATGTGTGGACACTACAGACACATCTCTATGTGTGGACACTACAGACACGTCTCTATGTGTGGACACTACAGACACGTCTCTATGTGTGGACACTACAGACACGTCTCTATGTGTGGACACTACAGACACGTCTCTATGTGTGGACACTACAGACACGTCTCTATGTGTGGACACTACAGACACATCTCTATGTGTGGACACTACAGACACGTCTCTATGTGTCGACACTACAGACACATCTCTATGTGTGGACACTACAGACACGTCTCTATGTGTGGACACTACAGACACATCTCTATGTGTGGACACTACAGACACGTCTCTATGTGTGGACACTACAGACACATCTCTATGTGTCGACACTACAGACACGTCTCTATGTGTGGACACTACAGACACGTCTCTATGTGTCGACACTACAGACACGTCTCTATGTGTGGACACTACAGACACGTCTCTATGTGTGGACACTACAGACACGTCTCTATGTGTGGACACTACAGACACGTCTCTATGTGTCGACACTACAGACACGTCTCTATGTGTGGACACTACAGACACATCTCTATGTGTCGACACTACAGACACGTCTCTATGTGTCGACACTACAGACACGTCTCTATGTGTGGACACTACAGACACATCTCTATGTGTGGACACTACAGACACGTCTCTATGTGTTGACACTACAGACACGTCTCTATGTGTGGACACTACAGACACATCTCTATGTGTGGACACTACAGACACGTCTCTATGTGTGGACACTACAGACACATCTCTATGTGTCGACACTACAGACACGTCTCTATGTGTCGACACTACAGACACGTCTCTATGTGTCGACACTACAGACACGTCTCTATGTGTCGACACTACAGACACGTCTCTATGTGTCGACACTACAGACACGTATCTATGTGTGGACACTACAGACACGTCTCTATGTGTTGACACTACAGACACGTCTCTATGTGTGGACACTACAGACACATCTCTATGTGTCGACACTACAGACACGTCTCTATGTGTCGACACTACAGACACGTCTCTATGTGTGGACACTACAGACACGTATCTATGTGTGGACACTACAGACACGTCTCTATGTGTGGACACTATAGACACGTCTCTATGTGTGGACACTACAGACACATCTCTATGTGTGGACACTACAGACACGTCTCTATGTGTGGACACTACAGACACGTATCTATGTGTGGACACTACAGACACGTCTCTATGTGTGGACACTACAGACACGTATCTATGTGTGGACACTACAGACACGTCTCTATGTGTGGACACTACAGACACGTATCTATGTGTGGACACTACAGACACGTCTCTATGTGTGGACACTACAGACACGTATCTATGTGTGGACACTACAGACACGTCTCTATGTGTGGACACTACAGACACGTCTCTATGTGTCGACACTACAGACACGTCTCTATGTGTGGACACTACAGACACGTCTCTATGTGTTGACACTACAGACACGTCTCTATGTGTGGACACTACAGACACGTCTCTATGTGTGGACACTACAGACACGTATCTATGTGTGGACACTACAGACACGTCTCTATGTGTCGACACTACAGACACGTCTCTATGTGTCGACACTACAGACACGTCTCTATGTGTGGAAACTACAGACACAATGACAAGGAATTACATGCTACTGACTTTGCCTTTGATGACAATGGCTGGTGTGTGTGTGTGTGTGTGTGTCTGTGTGTGTGTGTGTGTGTGTGTGTGTGTGTGTGTGTGTGTGTGTGTGTGTGTGTGTGTGTGTGTGTGTGTGTGTGCGTGTGGAGTGGGATGGGCCTCTTAAATGGAGGCTGACAAGGAGTAATGATTGTAAGGCAGTGTCTTGCAGAGTGAAGGGGGTGCGTTCGTTCGCTCGCTGTCAGATGCGACTCATTAAAGCTGACAGGATGTGGAGCGTCCACAGCAGCTGCACCGCTCCCAGGTGAGCTGACCCGCACCGGCTCTCCGCCCGTCAGGTGAGCTGACCCGCACCGGCTCCGCCCCCGTCAGGTGAGCTGACCCGCGCCTGCTCTCCGCCCGTCAGGTGAGCTGACCCGCGCCTGCTCTCCGCCCGTCAGGTGAGCTGACCCGCGCCTGCTCTCCGCCCGTCAGGTGAGCTGACCCGCGCCTGCTCTCCGCCCGTCAGGTGAGCTGACCCGCACCTGCTCTCCGCCCGTCAGGTGAGCTGACCCGCACCGGCTCTCCGCCCGTCAGGTGAGCTGACCCACACCGGCTCTCCGCCCGTCAGGTGAGCTGACCCGCACCGGCTCTCCGCCCGTCAGGTGAGCTGACCCGCACCGGCTCTCCGCCCGTCAGGTGAGCTGACCCGCACCGGCTCTCCGCCCGTCAGGTGAGCTGACCCACACCGGCTCTCCGCCCGTCAGGTGAGCTGACCCGCACCGGCTCTCTGCCCGTCAGGTGAGCTGACCCGTGCCTGCTCTCCGCCCGTCAGGTGAGCTGACCCGCACCGGCTCGCCGCCCGTCACCCGGTGTCGGCCGGTGGACGAGGCACGACGGTGTCACGGCAACCCATGTTTTACACCGGCTTAACGGACGCCCGCGCTTTAACCTGCCGCTGTTCTGTGCAGCCATGGAGGATGAAGGAAGGAAGCGGATACGCCTCCTTCCTTCAGACCCAAAACTGTATATACACACACACACACACCTGCGCACGCCAATAGGGTAGGCGAGACCACGCAGCAGCTGAGCTGCGGGCGAGGCTGTACAGCAGCCGAATAGGGCTGCAACTAACGATTATTTTCATAATGGATTAATCTGTCGATTATTTTCTCGATTCATCGATTAGTTGTTTGGTCTATAAAATGTCAGAAAATGGTAGCAAACAACAGTCAGTGTTTCCCAAAGCCCACAATGACGCATTCAAATGTCTTGTTTTGTCCACAACTCAAAGATAATATCAGTTTACTGTCATATAGGAGTAAAGAAACCAGAAAATATTCACATTTAAGAAGCTGGAATCAGATAACATTTTCTCTTGAAATTGTACTCATAACGATTAATCGATTATCAAAATAGCTGTTGATTAATTTTGTCGATCGACTAATCGATTAATCAATTAATCGTTGCAGCTCTACAGCCGAGGTGCGCATGCGAGCTGCAGGGCAGGCGAGCCTAGGAATCGAGCGCGCTTTGTCAGAAAATCAAACTTCCTCCAGTCTGAAGTGTTTTCTCTTTGGAAGATGACAGCTTCCTCTGGCCAAACTTGAATGGGCTGAAGTACAGAGCTGTCTCTGGGGCATTGGAAGCTTGTGGAAGAGAGAGACTGGCTCGACAGACCAGTAGAAAGCAGGCTTACAGGCCAGTGCAGCGGACAGACCAGTAGAAAGCAGCCTTACAGGCCAGTGCAGCGGACAGACCAGTAGAAAGCAGCTTACAGGCCAGTGCAGCGGACAGACCAGTAGAAAGCAGGCTTACAGACCAGTAGAAAGCAGGCTTACAGACCAGTAGAAAGCAGGCTTACAGACCAGTAGAAAGCAGGCTTACAGACCAGTAGAAAGCAGGCTTACAGACCAGTAGAAAGCAGGCTTACAGACCAGTAGAAAGCAGGCTTACAGACCAGTAGAAAGCAGGCTTACAGACCAGTAGAAAGCAGGCTTACAGGCTTACAGACCAGTAGAAAGCAGGCTTACAGACCAGTAGAAAGCAGGCTTACAGACCAGTAGAAAGCAGGCTTACAGGCTTGACAGACCAGTAGAAAGCAGGCTTACAGGCCAGTGCAGCGGGTCAACTCGTGTTAAAACAAACGCCTCCCTCGGTGGCATCTGTGTTATGCTAATTTATTTGCATATGCTGGGACTAAACATATTCATGGATGCCTGAAGCCTCGTCTCAAAGACCCTTCTGTATTATTAAGTGATAATTATTCTACAGTGTGGAGCAGCACAGCTAAACATGTCTTGACGTTAATCAGAATCAGAATTAAAAAGGCGAATATCAATGCGTTTCCTAATGGCAAAGATGGTGGCAATGTAATTAATTACCATGTGCATACTTGTATGTACGTACGTCTCGGGAGATATTTCAGGTCAGGCCCATGTATGATGTCATACTGTAAGTCTCATATTTCAGGCCCACATACATGTATGATGTCATGTTAACTGGCGAAGAGCTTCATGTCTCGTCGCCAAGTTTCCAAGTGTTATGGAGAGTCGAGCTGTACTAGGGTGACATGCAAGCTACTTAGCATGCCTCTTAACCATAGCCTTTCATTATGTGCTTTTCAACACAACGTGTCAAGATTACTTTCTTTGAAGGGAAACGCCGGCTGTCATGTTTTATGCATAGCGCTTTTCAGTTTCATTTCTCCATCACGTCGCAGTTGGAGAACACGGCTTGACTTGTGCTTCAGCTTTGATATTTTACAGTGTCTAGGTTTCATACATTTAGATGCTTTTAACCCTTGATCGCCTGCCAGCAAAATAGAACCAAAACAGCCATGATGAAATATGACAGCGATGTGTTTGGCTTCATTTCGTCTTTATCCAGTTGAAATGATTATGAGCAAATAGTTATTTCGCCCTGCTGAAATGGGTTAAGCTCAAATCCTTAAATTCTTTCCTGTTATTTAATAATTCAGTAATTTTCCCTGCAAAATTAGACAGAAACAGAATACAAAATGACAACGGGTGCATCTAAAATCTAAATGGTATGAAAGACAGCTGAATTTTTGTGTGCGCACACACACATACACACACACACGTGCACACACACACGTGCACACACACACGCGCACACACACACACACACACACACACGCACACACACACACACGCACACACATACAGACACACACACACACATAGCCCCCTGTCCCCTTAGCTTCCTGGTCCGTAGCCACGGCTTCATTAGCGACGGTTTGCATCACGATGGTGAAAGCGTCACATGTCATCAGCGGCTCCATTCTTTGTCACTTCCTGGTACAGACAGAGTAACCTTGTGACTTCCTGCCTGCAGACAGAGTCACCTTCAGAAACCTGCTGCCCACAGTGTTACGTCTTCATTAGGAGCAGTGTCAGAGGAGCACCCGTGTCCACGGACAGAGAGCGATGGAGAGACGGAGGGAGTGTGAAAGACAAGAGGCGAGGACAAAGTCAGACGCAGAGCTCAACAGACAGAGGCAGAGAGAGAGAGGGAGAGAGAGAGAGAATGAAGGAGAGAGAGACAGAGAGAGAGAGGCAGGGAGGGAGAGAGAGAGAGAGCAAGATGTGCAGCAGAGGCGATAGAGAGGAAGCGTTTATAGGAGTGCGGAGGTGGTGGAAGTTGTGATGTGTGTAATAATATCACTTATTATCACTTAATCACTCACTCACTCACTCACTCAGTCAGTGACTCACTCACACACACACACACACACACACACACACACACACACACACACACACACACACACACACACACACACACACACACACACACACACACACACACACACACACACTGACTGACTGACTGGTGTGAAAGCGGCTACAGACTCACTCCAAAAAGTACACACGGACGATGATCGTCATTTTTCATTCAATCAATTATTCACTAAAGCCTAGTAGGGGAGAAAGCCTCCATGGAGTTCAAAGGAATAGAAAAATAAATAAAAAATAAATCACGATTCAATCGGTCAAAAGGGGAACTCGTGCAAATCCCTTCAAGAATATTTTGAACAAGCTATTTTACAGTGAATGTGAAAGACGACAAAGTCAGAAGAAAAGACAGAATGATAGGAGAGTGAAAGAGAAAAGAAAAGATTGCAGACAAGGCAAACAAGAGGAGTATTCAAAGAGAGAGAGAGAGAGGGAGAGAGAGAGGGAGGGAGGGAGGGAGGGAGAGAGAGAGGGAGAGGGAGGGAGAGAGAGAGAGAGAGAGAGAGAGAGGGAGGGAGAGAGGGGTGATTTACAGAGTACTGTATAAGCAGAGGAGAGTGGAAGTTGTGTTAGAAGAGTGAAAATGTGGCTTAGTGGACAAAACAGTGGAGAGGCTTGTTTGTGTCCTCAGTCAGTTTGGGGACAGCTGACGGGTTCACACTGTTAAGACACACAGGACTCAATGTGCATCTGTGCTCCCAAACACAGGGATTCAACTACACTTTTCACACAGACACAGACAGACAGACGGACACAGACAGAGACGCTTAGAGACGACTTCTGAACAGACAGAACTAATAGAATATATTACTTTTTTTGTACCTCCCCTCCACACTTTGTTCATTTGTTCTATGTCTCTTCTTTCTGTTCAAATGAGTTGAAATATCATCTATGATAACTTCATCCATATGTTACTCATAGTGGACCCGTGGGAGTTAGACCCCCCTGGTCTGGAACACAGTGGTCTCCAAAGCCTCATGTCCAAGTCTTCAATTCTATATCTGCTTATATTATGTTCAACTTCATGTTTTCTACGTAGCAAAAACTACAACAACAATATTCAAAAGTACAATTGGCGAGGTACTGTATCGCTATAAGGCAGATTTAAAAAGCCATCAGAGCACTTAAGCATTAATTAAATCTATATTGTCATTACTCAATATAATTGGAGGTGAGACAACCTATCAATTGTAAAAGATCATACCGTCATTAAGGTTAATAAGCTGTTTTATAAACTATAGTCATTAACATCAGAAATATCTATTATAATGATAAATGACATATTGATTAAGTAGACAGTGTCTTCTTCCAAGATGGCGCATGATGCGACGAGACAGATGAGAGGGAGAATTGTGTGAATGAATCAAGCTAAATAACTGATTGTGGAACTCCATCGAGAATATTTTCAATTAGCAGTTTTACAGCTCAGTTTTGCCAACTACCGTCATTGATTAATCGATTAGTCGATCGACAGAAACTTAATGTGCAAATATTTTCATAAATGATTAATTATTTAGACTAATTTTTAAGAAACAATACTAAAATTCTCTCGTTCCAGCTTCTTAAATGTGAATATTTTCTGGTTTCGTTAAGTCTTCTATCACAGTAAACTGATTATCTTTGGGTTGTGGACTGTTGGTCAGGACAAAAGAAGACATTTGAGGAAGTCATCTTGGTCTTTGGGCGGAAATTTTCACCTATTTGTGACATTTTGTAGACCAAGTGAGTATAAACGATCAGTCAAGAAAATAACCTACAGATGAACAGATCATGAAGATAATGGTTAGTGGCAGCCCTCGTTTTGACACGATGTGCTGAGATGAAAGCTGCTGCAGTCGGACACATCAGGTGAGCAAAGCAGGTGAAACTTTTAATTTCCGCTGCCAAGACAGAGAGACACACTCACGACCCGACGGCTCACTTCTCACTCCAGATCGCTTAGCGCGCGAGCAGCAACAGTCATGCTTTAACGGGCACAATTAATTAGTGTCAAATTTAAATAAAAACTGCTTTTAATAGCTGTTGAGCCTACAGTTTAGCATGAAAGAGCTCAGGCGCCATTTGCATGCTAAAGCTCATTTGCATAATCAAGCTAATTAAAAAAATCACCAGAGGTGCGGCGGTGAAGGAGTTAACGAGGTGGAGCCAGTAATTGGAAAAGGAGTGACCCTTTCGCAGCCAGTGACGGGTACACTGCTAATTCACTTAAATGGTCAGTGCAGGCCGGTAGTTTACCACTGGCCTGGTCTCACTCTAAAACTAGGGGTTCATTGGGCTTTCTTCTAAGATCCAGAGGGATCCAATAAGCACCTTAGGGTCCTTCACTAGAAAGAACCCATCCCTGAAGGGTGCCTTGAGGGACCAATATGTTAGTCAATGACACTGGCTGCTAAATATGCATGGCTTGCCATAATCTCAGAGAGAGGCTAAAGGCCATATTAATACATTTTGTTGTACAATGTGAAAATATACAATAGGTATATATAAAGGTTTTGGTGCAATAATAATGAATCTGTTCAGTTACGATGCATTGCTGTTGAAAGATGCTGTCATTCTACTCAGAGTTGACTGGTTCATGTCACCAATTAATGTATCCGTCTACAACAGTGCTGACCAATTTTTTTATCCCATTTCTATCCCCCATTAGTGCTAATTAATTTATTTATCCTGGTTGCTACTCCACCCTCTGCCGATCTGGGGAGAGCCGAAACTGGCTCCATGCTTCCTCCGAGACATGGGCAGTTAGCCAGCCGCTTCTTTTCACCTGACAGGGGAAGCTTCACCGGTAAATGGTAAATGGTAAATGGTCTGCATTTATATAGCGCTTTTATCCAAAGCGCTTTACAATGAGTAGATAGTCTACATTCACCCATTCATACACCAATGGCGGCAGGCTGCCGCGCAGGGTGCCTACACACCATCGGGAGCAAGGAGGGTTAAGTGTCTTGCCCAAGGACACAGCGACGGCAGCTGGGAGGGAGCGGGGATCGAACCGCCAACCCTTGCGTCATTGGCCGACCCGCTCTACCTCCTGAGCTAAAGCCGCCCCGGTAAGACATAGCACGTGGGAGGTTCACGCTATTCCAACCAGTTCCCCTCCCTCTGAACATTTTCAAAGTACCTTGAGGATTTTTCAAGTTGTGAATTAAGTCAAATTTCTCTCTTGATTACAAAGGTGGAAAATACAACTGTTTTTAACTGGGTGTTTACTGATTAAATGTTTAAGCTCCCCACAAATGCAGATGTTTTTTAAAATATATATAACCAATTGCAAATTATTACAATTACCAAACAGATAAAAAGTAGATTATTATATTGAAATGTTATTTTTTAGATTTAGAATGTTAATTTTCTATAAAACACAATACATTTTAATGTAATTCCACAACATTTATTTTTGGCCCTCGGCCCTCCACCCAGATTGAGTTTTGGCCCTTCATGGGAAAGAATTTGGGCACCCCTGGTCTACAATAATGTTTATGAAATTGTTGACACATTTCTTGCAAATTTCTTTGGCAACACATTGTTTCGTCCTGCCAATAAGGCCTGTTTGAATTTGTACCTTCACGGTTAATCATGAACTCTTTACGAGGGGGTTCCTCAGGGAGCCTACTGGGGTTCCCCTATGGTTACAATTGAAAGAAAACCCTCCGGGTTCTTTTAAGTTCTTTTAGCTTTTAGAATGCAAGTGTAAAGAGTTGTATAATCTTCCAGCAGCATCCCTAGCAGCAGGACGACTGTGAGGCTGGGTTCGGGTTAAGGTTGGGGGGGTCATGAGGACCTGACTGTAGCCTCCAAAACACTGAATAGAGCCATGTTAGTGACACTCCACTGCTCTGTTGACAATGGGGAGTGGGGCGCAGTGGGGGACATATTTAGGGTGTTTTCAGGAGGAGGCAGACTCACAGCACTTTATTTCTGACCAACACAAAGAACAAATAATATAGTCAGCCAGCGTGACACTGTCACAACGATTCTGCCATGAAGATGATTTTTTAATGATAGTTTAAGATGATAGTGAGAATTGGACAATGGACATGTGGTGTGACTTATCGTTCTATACTTGAGAAAAGGGTCATAGTAATACATTAAAAACACTATAATTTAACAAGAATAGAAGGTACTCTATTGTGTATTAGATGAATGTCAAATGTAAATCTGTAACATCTGAGTTTCAGTGGCACACGTTTGCTCTGGCATGTTTATTCATAAACGCTGTACGCCGATTATCAAATGCAAACATTTTTGAGCGGGGATCATATTACATGTAGTGCCATCCTTCACTACATATTAGCCGGCATCACCGCACCATTATATTTATGTATACAAAATACAAGCAAGCTGATTGAATATTCACTGTGAACATATTCCCTGTGTAACATCTCTTTAAAAATTCAAATGGGTAGGAGGAGAGGAGAGGAGAGGAGAGGAGAGGAGAGGAGAGGGAGGGGAGGCATTAGAATACATTAACTGCATGTATGTGTGATCGCCCCCTATATGTCTGTCAGGGCAGAGTGCAGGCGACAGAGCCGGCCTCTGCAAAGCTGACGTTAACAATAATGTAATTTAATTAAAGCCCAGATCCGCGGCGCTGCTTCGCCAAAACCACCACGGGGGCTTTTGATTTTAATAGGTGATGAAGAAAAAAGGCCCGGCTACACAGTCACACACAGCCACCGTGCTGCAGAGCGGGCTGGGAAACGAGGCACCGTCCGGACGGACATCAGTTTAGATCGTATCAGGCCCAGGAGGGGACGGGGGGCACCCAGGAAGCCCCCTGATGGCTCGGGGTAAGCAGGTACCAGCCCCCCACCCCGCCTGCCACCCAAACACTACTGCACTGGTCAGCTAATGGAGAGGAAAAGAGGATTCCTCAGCCGTGACGAGCCTGACAATAACAATACCGCTAAATACCTGCTGGAATAACAAAATACCTTTTAAGATATGCTCAAAATGGATTCTGCTGCAGAATGACGAGATTTAAAATAAAAATAAAAACAAGAGCTAATCAGCGTCAGATCAGAGTTCAAATCGTATCCTGATGAATGACATTAAGTCTGGCAGATATTAACATCTGACAATCTGGTGCTTGATTTTATTTTTTTGTGACGTGCCACTGGCAAATCTGCTTGTTGTTGTTGTTTTTCTGAAAATGTGTTTCTTAAATTTTTACAAATTAAAGAATAAACCTTAAAAAGAAGAAACTCCCTTGGAAGCTAAATTCATTGTGAAAATCTGTTGAGTCAAATCGGGATACTAATCGTGTATTTTAAACAAATTCATATGAAGGCAATTTCTAGGCCTAGAGGGCCATATGTTTTCAGTTGTGTAGAAATTGGAGACAGAATCAGGGAATCCGGGTTTGAAATTGGGATATAAACACAGGATGTTTTGGTAAATCACCGTCGTAAAAGTAAAACATTTGTTACGTTGATTAAATTCTGTTAAGGATTTAGGAAACAGAAACATATTTAACGATCAAAGCTCCTTATATGGGGTGCAGAGCTACATTTTGAGAATAATATGTCTGTCTTAAATGTCGGTTTTGTCACACAGTATATTTGTAATCAATGATCTCATAAACAGTTTATAGGACCAGGTTGTATTATAAGCATATGGATGACATCTGTTGGAAAATCTCTGCATAATGTGTATGTGCGCGTGTTCGACTAATGTTGCCTTTTAGATGAAGATTACTACTGTCGTTGATTATTTAAAATGCTCTCGACCGCACGTTATCTGTGCTTACAATGGTAACCGCATCAAAAACATTTGAAAGATAAAAATGTACTGTAAGAGATATATTGATTAAGACAATAATGGGATCACACACAAAAAACAAATCCAGGAAAAACAACAACCATTAGCTGCACGCATGCACGCACGCACGCACACACACACACACACAAACACACACACACACACACACACACACACACACACACACACAAACACACACACACACACACACAAACACACACACACACACAACACAGGGAGGGTCCCCTCATTGGTAATCCTGTTACCAGCCGGGTCCCAGGCTAGACTTGCTGTGTGGGGGGTGGAGGAGTGGGGGGAGGGGGTGGGCAGATTAACATGGTGGTCATTATCAAATTTACAACCAGTCATACAGACATGGAGCCAGGCTAACAGACATCTAGCAGACATCTGGCCTACTTTTGCTGCGTTAATGTAAAAAGAAGTCATGTGGCTAAGTGAGCGAGCGAGCGCGGGCTAACGCAGCTCGTAACTTAAAGCTGTCACTTCTCTTGTGGGGCTGAATGGAGCTGTCAGCTGGCTACTTGTTAACGAGGCTAACGAGGCCGTCCACTGATAGGACTAATGAGGCCCAGTACAGGGCTCAAGCCACCGCCGCTACACGCTGCTGCACTGTGCTTCTTCCTTTCAGAGAGGATACACGGGGGTTCTTCTGAGATCTAGAGGAACCTGACGTTTTTCACCTTAAAGTAACAATCCACGACATTATAGCATTTACATAAATTAACGTTTTGCAAATCTCTGTAGCGTAGCCGACTGACGAGTTTTGAAGCCTCGAGTTTGGTATTTTGATGGTCGCTATGTTTTTTCTTTCTTTTGCCAGGAGGAGCTACGTAGCACGAGACCAGCTAGCACGAGACCAGAGCTTTCCTACAGAGCTGCTGGACTGTCGGCTATACTCTCGTTTTTATTCTTCTTTTTGGTCCGAGTGAAATGTGGTATGATCTCTCGTCGCTCGGTTTGACCGAGTCAAACTCTTTTTTATAAAGGGGTTTGTCAACGTAAGAATGAATGAGGCATTTCACTCCCTGTAGATCAGGGCGAAGCCGGAAGAGGGTGTACGTTAGACACTCTATCTCGCCCTATTATTGTCCAGCTGCTTCTTCTTCAATGGGGACCCCCCAAAAAAACATGAGCAGTGCCACAAAGAAGCCACTTTCCTCACCACACAAAAAGCCTCCAAATATATTTCCCCTTTGAAATGGAGTGATTACAGGAGGGCGGGGCGGGGGTGGGGGGCAGAGGGGGTAAGGGGGCGGGGTTGGGGGGCAGAGGGGGCGGGGGGTTAAATGTCAAGCATGGTAATGTGTGTGTGATTGTTATTTGAGGCTTTGTTTTCCAAGTCGACTCCAGCTCCATCTCTTCTCCCAACACTTCATTCTTTGTGACGCCGTGGTTTAATTCCAATTAGCCCGGTTAATTAGTAAATCTCATGCTCTCTGATCCGGAGGTTCATTTCTACTTAATGTCATTTACCACGTTGTTTACTTTCCACTCAAGCTTCCTATTGTGAAATTAACTATTACATTTGTTTTAACAGGCTATTTATCACTCAATATTCAGACGGATGCAAAGTTATTAGTATTAAAAGCACAGTAGAAGTTCTCCTCCATGCCTTTAACCAACTAGGTTCCATTCCTAGAGAGGTA
>NC_139631.1:7401900-7406900 GCF_964638095.1 Poromitra crassiceps | reverse complement strand
CAATGGAATTGTGCAGTGAGCAAGAAACGATCCAAACTATCTGATATTTTAGATTCTTTAAAGTAGCCACTAGGGATGGGCATTTCTAGCAAAAACACTATTCGAAATTCGCTGGCCAAAGTCGACTTTTAATCGAAATTCGGAAAAAAAAAAAAAAAAAAATTGTGAGTGAAATGTTGCATTGTCTCCCCTGATTCTAAGTCTAAGGCTTTATTAATTAATAGAAAACGCTTCTGCTGTGGATTTTTAGCTCAAACAAGCATTGCACCACTGAAGTAAAGAACATGTTACATGACATTGACATTTTCGAAAATAAAAAACAGTTTTGACAATCATGAGTGGTTCATTAAATATTTAGTAGGCTCAGGTCTGAGTGCCAAAGGGGTGCCAAAGTCACCCCCTCTCCCTCTTCATGGGATTTCATCCGCCATTCATTTTTCCATAAACCTTGCTTAAAATGCTTATAAAAATTGTTTTACTTGCTCAAACCAAGCGATTCGACTATACTTAGAATCAGGGGAGACAATGCAACATTTCACTCACAAAAAAAAGAAAGAAAAAAAAATCGAATTTTAATAAAAGTCGACCTTGATAATAACAACGATTATTCGAAAATTCGAAATTCGATGCCCATCCCTAGTAGCCACCCGTTGCCTTGATGGAAGTAAAGGCTTTGGAAAGAAATTCATACATAGGACGAACTTTTCTAACTACTAAAAATAAATGATAGCTACTACTACTAACAGAATATATATATATAGGTTTTCTCAGAGCAGCTGATATGACCTCATCATGTGTGAGAACATCTATCAGAGCAGCTGATGTGACCTCATCATGTGGTGGAACATCTATCAGCCTTCACACGACAATCCTTCCCTTTTCTTTAGAATAAAACCTCACATGACGACTCTTGTGTGCAGCAGGGGAGTTTTTGTTGTTTCATCACAAATAACTTTGTGCGTGTGAAAAAGCTGCAGTTAAATCATGTAGAACCCAGGCCTGGGAAAACCTATGCAGCAATCATCACACCAACAACATCAGCCCATTTAACGCAGTGTGAATTTATCACGGCAAATGAAGCAGACGTTACATTTCAGCTGGTGCACTGCTCTAGTGTCACGCCGGCCAAAAGAGATGTTTGTGCAGCTTGTGCATGTGTGAGTTAATGTGTCAATGTGTAAAGAAACAAGATCCAGTCCAGGTTTTCACCACAGCTCAAAACAAATCAGTTCTGTTCACTTTAAACACTCACTCTCCTCCTCAACACTATCTGACCTCCACCCATAAAAACCTGTGAGCAGCAGGCTAGGGGACAGTCTCTCTCAGCACCAGCCTAGCTGCTCTGCTGAAGTTCAGCCTATAGCTGGAGAGCAGACAGAGTGTTTCTGATGAAGTTTTCAACACTGCATCTTCTCAACATTACTGAACACGGTGAAGGATATAAACAGACTGCAGCGCATCATCCGATGTGCTGAAAAGCTCATCGAATGCAACCTGCCATCCCTCCAGGATCTACATGCAGCCAGGACACTGAAACGCGCCTGTAAGATCATGGCCGACCCCTCCCATCCTGAGGCCAACCCCTCCCATCCTGAGGCCGACCCCTCCCATCCTGGGGCCGACCCCTCCCATCCTGGCCACAAGCTCTTTCAAGCACTTCCCCTCGGCAAGAGGCTGAGGTCTACAAAGACCAAAACCACCCGCCACAAGAGCAGCTTCTTTCCAACTGCCATCTGCCTCACCAATAAGGCCCGAAAGCCCCTCCCACTAGAGACTCACTGTCTCCCTCCCTGCCCCAGCTGAATCCCCCCCCCCCCTCTCCTCCCTTCACACAGCAGACTGTGGCTCTCGTAACCTGGGCCTGGTTGGCTTGGACCGTGATGATAAATTGCACTTTTTATTTTTGATAGATTTTTATATAATTATTTTAAATTAAAATGAAATGAAACTTCGTTTTAAACTTAATACTAGCTTTAAACTGTAGTGTTAACTTCTTCTAACTTAATATCAGTTTCTCGTTTTTTAATGCCGATCTAACTGACTGCTAATGTCGTGTAGATTTTGTGCAGACACAAGTTGCCTCGGAATATGAACTCATGCGGGTCTTTAATGTATATTGATTTTAATGTACATACACACACACTTAAGCACGTTGTGTATATACGATCTTTTGCACTAGCAATATTGAGTCTTTTTTGTTGTTGACTTGATCACTGTATGGCATGCAGGCACCAAGACAAATTCCTCATATGTAACTTGCATATTGTGGCAATAAAGTGATTCTGATTCTGATTCTGATAAACAACTGTGCCTGGCTCCACTGCTGAGGTTCAGCCTATAGCTGGAGAGCAGACAGAGTGTTTCTGATGACTCTTTCAACACTGCATCTTCTCAACGTTACTAAACAACTGCCAGGCGAGGTGGCTGGCAGCCTCACAGCTGGCTCACTGGCTTAGCTTCTCCATGTTCTCCAGAGCAGCGAGAGAGCAAACATTATTCCACTGGAGACGTTTGCAGGCTGACATCATCCTGTGAGCCATTAAAATACTACGATGCTTCCAGTGTTCAGGCCACACATACTGTACATCTGAAGAGTGTTCAGGCCACACATACTGTACGGACATCTGAAGAGGTGTTCAGGCCACACATACTGTACGGACATCTGAAGAGGTGTTCAGGCCACACATACTGTACGGACATCTGAAGAGGAAGACACTCAGTGTTCAGGCCACACATACTGTACAGACATCTGAAGTGTTCAGGCCACACATACTGTACAGACATCTGAAGTGTTCAGGCCACACATACTGTACGGACATCTGAAGTGTTCAGGCCACACATACTGTACATCTGAAGAGGAAGACACTCAGAAGTGCCCACTGCAACGCAGACAAGACACCAGGGCCTACGTTTAAGTGTGTACACTCATACATACTTATACAGTCAATACTACTAAGGACTACTGCTCTGTTCAGGGTGGCTTCTGGGTCTGTCTCTATCTTATTTAGGCTATTCTTTGCATCATTATTAAAAATATATATATTTTCTTGTATTTTTTTTTTTTTTACTGTTTTCTGGTCTCATTTTCACTCTTTTACTCACGTGAAGCACATTGTGACATTGCTCTGTGAAAGGTACTACATACATAAATATAAAATATACATACATAAAATATACTTTTATTTGTACTTATATACTTTTATTTTTACTTATATACTTTTCATTGGCACAGCATTATTCTCTTACACAATTCTAATATTTCACTAGCCACTGTATAACAGTTAATAAAGAAAAACATCGCATGGATGCATAACTGGGACGTATCCTCAGTGATGTACCCTGGGGTCATAGGATGTTTCGGGTCTCGCAACATCATACACCCTCGCCCAGGTGACCCAGCCGGGGCTGGCCAAGCCCCAACTTACGTCCCAGTAGCTACCCACGGTCAGCCCTCCAGGAAGGGTCTGGTCACGCGGTCAGGGCCACTCAATCCGCTGCTCCGGAACTACTCTGCCGGGACCGGGGAGGAAGGGGGGGGGGGGGGGGGGGGAAGGGGGCTCTGGTACGTAGAGGGACCGGGCTCCGTGGGTTGCCACCCGGCCGGGCTCCTCCTTCGTCTCACCAGGTCTAGGACCTGTGTGCTGCACCAGACTCCCCCGCTCCAAACATCTCATTCCGAGGTGATGGTATCTTGGTGGATACCATGCAGTACCAGTACTTGGTGGCACGGCACTAGATAAGATAGATATAACTGCATGCCTGCGGTACTAACGTGGGACAGAGGGGGGGTTTATACTGTGACCACCACATTTTTTAGATGTTGCTGGATCTCAAATGAAGTTTGAACGCTCCATCACAGTATATAGCCATCTGCAAATTGGTGCTAATCTACAGCATTCATGTTGGATTAGGCCTATAGCTCAATCTCACAGCAGATGGTGTGGCTTTGTGGATTCATTACAGCTTTAGTATCAAAACATCTGGCTAACTTTGATTTGCTTGTGGTTTTCAGCGCAGGCTGCTGCTCCCCCTCCCCGCCTGTGGGGGGTGGGGGGCTTTGGTTTGTCAGTATGTGTGGAGGAGCCCATCATGCCCTCTTGTCCGAGTGAAGGTTGAGACGCGTCCAGAGTTTGACCATATTAGGTCGTGGCTGTCTCTCTCTCTCTCTCTCTCTCTCTCTCTCTCTCTCTCTCTCTCTGTGAGGCTGTGCAGCTGCAGCCTGCATCACCCGGGTTAGCTCATAGCTAACAACAACACAATGCTCAACGCACGCCAGCTACTTCCTCTGCTCTCGCAGCAAATCTCATTCCCCCTCCCCTCAACTGTCATACAGCAATAAAAGGGGTTATTATGGGATGGTGATGCAATAGAGACACAGCTGTGGTGTTGGCCGCATAAAAACAGCCATAGTCAGAGTGAATAATGCACTCATCACATGTGTGCCGAATACAAAGTCAGGAAGTCAGTGAAATAAAACTGTGAGATATAGAAGCGACTGATCCTCACTCATGACTGATATATGTTATTTCCTATTTATAAAACGGCTCTCTCAAATCAAGCAATCTGATTGGTTCACAGCCATGGTATAAATACCGTATACCACTCTCATAACCCATGGCCATTGATTATTATTTGAAGAGCCATGACGCATGATGGCGCAACTCTCTTACTAAAAGGCTTTGGTTACCTCAAATGACAATGTAGAAAAAACAAAATGGCGGAGACAGCTGTCAGATCCTTGTGAATCGATCTTCGCTTATAACTTTACTAATACTTCGCAGAAAATTATGTTTTGTACAAGAATAGACGCGGGCTAATCTCTTCTTTGCAAAAAAAAGGCTGTTAACCCCGCATTTCTAAATAAGACGTAACGTTAGTTGGTGTCGGGCTTTGCAGAAAGCTCTCAGCTTCTCAGCAAGCGCCAGGATTGGCCAATGTCAACTTCAGTCTCCAGAACGATCCAATCAAATCACCCACACGTCTATCTTCTTGCTAGAGGT
>NC_139631.1:7361900-7396900 GCF_964638095.1 Poromitra crassiceps | reverse complement strand
TCAGAGAGGGTCAGAGAGGTTCAGAGAGGTTCAGAGAGGGTCAGAGAGGTTCAGAGAGGTTCAGAGAGGTTCAGAGAGGGTCAGAGAGGTTCAGAGAGGTTCAGAGAGGGTCAGAGAGGGTGGTTCAGAGAGGGTCAGAGAGGTTCAGAGAGGGTCAGAGAGGTCCAGAGAGGGTCAGAGAGGTTCAGAGAGGGTGGTGCAGAGAGGTTCAGAGAGGGTCAGAGAGGGTCAGAGAGGTTCAGAGAGGTTCAGAGAGGTTCAGAGGTTCAGAGGTTCAGAGAGGTTCAGAGGTTCAGAGAGGGTCAGAGAGGGTCAGAGAGGTTCAGAGAGGGTCAGAGAGGGTCAGAGAGGGTCAGAGTTTCAGAGAGGTTCAGAGGTTCAGAGAGGTTCAGATGTTCAGAGAGGTTCAGAGGGTCAGAGAGGTTCAGAGAGGGTCAGAGAGGTTCAGAGGTTCAGAGGTTCAGAGAGGTTCAGAGGTTCAGAGGTTCAGAGAGGTTCAGAGGTTCAGAGGTTCAGAGAGGGTCAGAGAGGGTCAGAGAGGGTCAGAGAGGTTCAGAGGTTCAGAGAGGTTCAGAGGGTCAGAGAGGTTCAGAGAGGTTCAGAGAGGGTCAGAGAGGTTCAGAGAGGGTCAGAGAGGGTCAGAGAGGTTCAGAGAGGGTCAGAGAGGTTCAGAGAGGGTCAGAGAGGTTCAGAGGGTCAGAGAGGTTCAGAGAGGGTCAGAGAGGTTCAGAGAGGGTCAGAGAGGTTCAGAGGGTCAGAGAGGGTCAGAGAGGTTCAGAGGGTCAGAGAGGGTCAGAGAGGTTCAGAGAGGTTCAGAGGGTCAGAGAGGTTCAGAGAGGTTCAGAGGGTCAGAGAGGTTCAGAGAGGTTCAGAGGTTCAGAGGTTCAGAGAGGTTCAGAGAGGTTCAGAGAGGTTCAGAGGTTCAGAGGGTCAGAGAGGTTCAGAGAGGTTCAGAGAGGTTCAGAGGTTCAGAGAGGTTCAGAGAGGTTCAGAGAGGTTCAGAGGTTCAGAGAGGTTCAGAGGTTCAGAGAGGTTCAGAGGTTCAGAGAGGTTCAGAGAGGTTCAGAGAGGTTCAGAGGTTCAGAGGTTCAGAGGTTCAGAGGGTCAGAGAGGGTCAGAGAGGTTCAGAGAGGTTCAGAGGTTCAGAGAGTTTATTCACTCGCCTCTAGAATAACACAGCGTGTTTGTTTCAGGGTTCCCACACCTTCTTAATCACATCAAATTCAAGGACTTTTCAAGGACTTTCCAGGCCCAAGTCCCGAGACAGACCAATGTGCTTCATACGACTGAAAGCTATATGTTGTTGGGTGATGTGTATACGGACACTGACCTCCATGCGTTTCATCCCCCCGACTCCTCTCCCCCCGTAGTAGGAGGCGTCCACAGTGGGCCACTGCTTCTTGGGCAGAGGGTCTGGCTCCTTAGGAGGAGAGCGAGAGAGATGGAAGAAAATTAATCTCTACCTTTACAATAACCACACATCTCATTGGCTGTGGCTGTCATTTGATTATAATCACTTGTGCCTTTATTACAATCAGCTGTTATTTTCCTACCAGGCTGGCCGTGTGGTGCTGGACCAGAATACTATGAACAGGCACTGAAGTAAAGAAGCTTGTGGTACTGCAGTGCAGGTGGCAACGCCACACTGATCTGATGTAGGCTACTCACAGGTGGAGGAGGACGAGAAGGTGGAGGTGGAGGCGGCGGGTCTTTGATGACCTGGATGAACATAAAATGGAAACCAGTGTCAGCAGAACGTCTCTCAGGAGATGTATACAGACACACTCTACAGACATACTCTACACACACACACACACGCACACACCTTGTCAGCAGAGATGTGGTTGACGGAGGGGATGCGTGACAGGTGAGTGAGTCAAACAGAGGCGTATGTCCCTGAGCTGGTCTTACAGAGAGGCAGCTTTGTGACTACGCTGACTACCGATTACGAGGAGCCCGCTTGTAAACCAACATCAGGGGCGCCCGGTGCAAAATAAAGAAAAGAGAAAATCAACTTGTTGAGGGGGAAGTCTTTGGGGCGGGCTTTGTTGACGGGGGAGTGTTTGGGGTGAGCCGTGTAGACGGGGGAGTGTTTGTGGTGAACCTTGTTGACGGGGGAGTGTTTGGGGTGAACCTTGTTGACGGGGGAGTGTTTGGGGTGAGCCGTGTTGACGGGGGAGTGTTTGGGGTGAACCTTGTTGACGGGGGAGTGTTTGGGGTGAACCTTGTTGACGGGGGAGTGTTTGGGGTGAACCTTGTTGACGGGGGAGTGTTTGGGGTGAACCTTGTTGACGGGGGAGTGTTTGGGGTGAACCTTGTTGACGGGGGAGTGTTTGGGGTGAGCCGTGTTGACGGGGGAGTGTTTGGGGTGAACCTTGTTGACGGGGGAGTGTTTGGGGTGAACCTTGTTGACGGGGGAGTGTTTGGGGTGAACCTTGTTGACGGGGGAGTGTTTGGGGTGAACCTTGTTGATGGGGGAGTGTTTGGGGTGAACCTTGTTGACGGGGGAGTGTTTGGGGTGAGCCGTGTTGATGGGGGAGTGTTTTTGGGGCGAGCGTCGCTAACCTGTTTAGCGCTTAATTAATTGGACGGGGTTCAGCGCTCCCAAGCTTTCCCCCAATCATAAAGTCCTCAGGAGTTAATTAGCTCCAGCGAGATACAGAGGAGGAGGACTGGGCTCAGCTCCAAACGCTGTCTGGGAAGAAGATGACTGGCTCAATACTCGAGCTGCAACCATTAATCGATTAGTTGCCAACTATTCAATTAATCACCAACTATTTTTGATAATTGATTAACTGCAGTTGTATGCCCCCGCCAACGAGTCAAGTTGCAGTCTACATTCATCATACAAGAAGAACTACCTTGAAGTCCACGGTGGAGTGGTGTGACCCTTCACCCCTTATGGCACTTTAGGCAATGTTTGGGGGTACCTCAACAACACGGCTGATTGTTTTCAACATGGAAAATGGGCCTACAGTACCCCTAACCTCCCACCACCCACATAGCGCTAGCCGCTACGCTACTCACCCCACGAACCCAGACTCTCTAAGGACTTCCTATCCCTAGCTATGACCCCTTTCCTCTAGCCACTCACCCTACTCACCCCTCGAACCCAGACCGTCTATGACCGTCCTATTCGGACGGACAACCGAAAACATAATGCCTCCGGCTATCGCTGGCAGAGGCATAAAAAGTCAGAATCTTCTGATTCCAGTTTCTTAAATGTGAATATTTCCTGGTTTAGTTACTCCTCTATGACAGTAAACTGAGTTGTGGACAAAACAAGAGATTTGAGGATGCCATGTTGGGCTTTGGGAAACGCTGATTGACATTTTTCACCATTTTCTGACATTTTACATATTTAACAACCAATCGATTAATTGAGAGAACAATGGACAGATTGTGAATCGACAGACAATGAAAACACACACACACACACATGCACAGACACACACACACACACACAGCCTCACTGTTCGTGACAGCAGTGGCTGACATGGCAGCTGAGTAGCAGGTTGTCCACAATGCGACTTCGCTCATGGACAAGATGTCTGACTGTCTGTAGATGTGCATGGCACAGCAGAACCCCGCACACTGACATTTGTCAGTTGTCAGTCAGATACGGACATGTTGTGGTTTTGCAGCCAGACGTCACGCGGCTGTACAAGTCTGACTCTGCTGCTGACCTGCTGCTGCAGCCTCCGAGAGAAATCGCTCTGGAAAGATTCTGTTTGGCTTCAGGTGTCAGAGGCTGTAGGGAAGCTCTCAACTGATGTCAATGGCCTGCATTTATAAAGTGCTTTTATCCAAAGCACTTTACAATGAGTAGGTACATCCACCCATTCATACACGGATGCTGGCACAGCCATCAGGAGCAGTTTGGGGTTACAGTAAGTATCTTGCCCAAGGCATTTTGTCGAGGCATTGCGACTTGTGAGTAGAGGAGATGAAGAGAGGAGAAGGAGTGAGGAGAAGGAGAGAGGAGAGGAGAACTAAGAGAGCAGAGTTGTTTGGGTGCAGAGGTGTAGTGCTATCTAGAGAAGTGGGGGAACGCACCTATATGGGGAACACCTGCACACGCACAGGTCCCAACAAAGGCCCCCCCCCCCCCGCGCGCGCGCGCGCGCGTGCGCACGCACACACGCTAACGTTCACGTAGCCTATTCATTAATTAATCGTTCGGGCAATCGCTTATATCAACGAATTAAACGAGCAAACTCACGGATTCCTCAAGTGCTGCAAACCACTGTCACTGACACACGACTTAACTAATTGTGTCTGTAGCCCATGACATTTGCAGCTCTGAAACTAAAAGACGTATATGGGCAGAGCAGAGCAGACTCAGCAGTCAGTTATCAACACAAACAGCTAAACAAGTTGTCTCAACCAGCGATGACACAAGTTGCACAAGGCATTGATCATCATTTGGCACGGCGGTCGGCATTTTTAGAATTTTGTGGTGAATTAATTTTACTCCATTACATTTCCACAGAATTTTGTGGTGAATTAATTTTACTCCACTACATTTCCACAGAATTTTGTGGTGAATTAATTCACCACAAAATTCTAAAAATGCCGGCCGCCGTGCCAAATGATGATCAATGCCTTGTGCAAATTGTGTGATTTTCTGGTGATGCAAATTGCAATGGGGTGATTAACGCTAACTTTTGATTCAACCGCGTTGAAAAGAAACACGCTTTTAACAGTTTCTTCATGCTTGTAAACGTACCTTTTTAACAGCTTGTCCGAAAAATGAAAGGATGTTTGGCTGCCTTTTTCATCTTTACTTGTTAAAGTGAGGTAGGCTACTGGGGGGGGAAAAAATATTTTGATGCTGAAAAAGCCAGTAGCTGTTTCAGTATAGCTTTTATTAAACTGAAGTTTCCCCCGCGCTGTAGCTAGTTAAGGTGGAATGTTTCCTTTTCCTTCAAGCCACGAGTTGATGCTGTGTGAATCATTCAGCCCACCTTAAATATAGTTAAGGTGGAATGTTTCCTTCTTTCTTCAAGCCGCGAGTTGATGCTGTGTGAATAATTCAGCCCACCTTAAATATTGGACGAATGACAACGTTGCCAAGTTTCACTCGTTTTATTGGCTCGACATGCACACACACACTGACACACACAAAACACCCGTTGGAGAAGTATGGGAACGCCGTTCCCCCGCGTTCTACCGGCACTACACCTATGTTTGGGTGATGAAATTCTGTTCAGAAATCAGAATTACGGCCGCATTCTCACTCTTTCAAAAGCTGAGGACCATATATATCTCAAGCTGAGGTGTGAAAGGCAGACCTTTGTCCATTAGTCATCAAAGATGCATAGTACCCTGGCCATCGCTGCATTTACTAAATTGGTTTTTGAGGAAAAACGTGCAATGTAATTATTGCATATCATAGATCCTTAACAGCTGTTTCATTCACAGTTAAGCACAAGGATGCCATTACACTGCCCACATACTGTTGTCATTAGAATAATGAAAAATAATCAATTAGGGTTAATTAATTGCTCTTTGACACACAACTGGCTGTGAGTAAATCCAGTGAAGGTTTATTGGTAGCCTCTCCATACGCTGATGAGCATCATTTCAGGCACACCGTACGCTGACAGGATTACCTCCTTTTATCAAGTAATTATGCAGCAGATTTCCTGGACATATTGTGGGATAAATAAAGCATTATCCAAATGACTGGGCTCAGCTCCTCTTCTCCAGCTACCTGATGGACAGATGTGCTGGGTTTCGCCACTGATTTCCCGATTCGATATGCTTCCGATACACAAGGTCACAATTCGATTCGATATCATCAATATTTCAGTTACAATACCAATTTTGCTTGGATATGAAAGAGATTCTCAAAGAAATAACGCTGTAAATTGTACAAGGAACCCTCGACCCTGGTGCGTTAAATTAAAAATATGAATGTCTACAGATGTTTACGAGATCTCGTTGCGCTAAGAACCAAACCGTGTGAGTCTAACGGGGTTAAAACTTCAAGCATCCACGGGAAAAGGCATTATATTAAAAGATAAGATATTGGGATTTCTGAATCGATATCGGTTCATTCAGATGAATATAGATTCGCATCGGAAAAATCGATTTTCAACCTGTTTATGAGTATTTTTTGCACGTCTGCGCGGAGCGATGGCACGCGTATCCCTGGGTTTGGACTCGTTAAAACATGAAGCATCGACTGAGGGGTGAAGAAGAAATATCTAACGTTGTCTTGTGCTGCAGACAGTTACTGTAAACCAAAAGGTGCATCTCATTAGCGGTAAATCAGTTGTAATTTGGAAAACCGCTCATGCAATTCAAATGTGCATCTCCTCCGATCCTCTGACTCACTCTGGTCCGGTTTGAACTACGAGCTCCGCCTTCCCGACTTTAACTTCCACACAAATCATAGACAAAGAAATGAGCACAGCACAGCTTGTGTGACCTCTCCGCTGGCATGCGTCCATGTGGGAGAGAGAGGGATTGCAGGAGAGAGGTTGTGCATGTGTGTGTGCGTGTGTGTTTGTTTGTTCGTGTGTGTGTGTGTGTGTGTGTGTGTGTGTGTGACTGCTGAAACCTGGCAGACTGCTGGTTTAAATATTAACAAGCCACACATGGCCCTCCTCTCCTGCCTCGTCCCTGGATGCAGGGCAGCAGCAGCTCCCCTCCACCAAGACAAACACGTCGGCGGGCCAGACACGCTGCAGGCGCTTTACATTTTAATGCCTTTGTTGGTTTTCCAAAATATGCTTCCATCTCATCCTGCAGGGGGCGCTCCCTTCAGGTCCTCAAAAGCCAGGTGACGTCTGTCATTTAACGGGGGGGTTTTGTGTCTGTGGGGAATGTGTGGATGGTCTCCCCCCCCCACCCCAAAAAGACACCATCTGTAGCCCCTCTCTCTCATCGCCCCCAACCATAAACTGCTATGGGTTTCAACCATAATCTGCTGTGGGTTTTTGTAAATGGTTAAGTGGGTGAGACTTTTCCAAAGGGGGGCAGTACTGTAGGGCGAGTCATTTATAGTAGTAGATATGTAAACAGTCAATTTATTTCCATCGAATAAAATCTACAAAATAAAGGAGAGCTCACTATTTAATTGCAGATTCAAGGCCCATTTATTCAACACAGCCTCCAAACGACCTTGAATTCCACTTTATCGACCATTCCTTTTCTCTTCAGCCCTATTTGCATGATTTGGATAGTCGTTCGTTGGGAGGTATATTCGGTTTTCTATATTCTCTGACTTAACCTACAGTATTTATTTATTCATTGTGAATTTAGGCACAACGCATGTTTACTTTTGTTTTTACCTGATGTATTTAAAGAATGACCCCCCCCCCCCCCCCCCGCCCCAACATCTGCATTTTGTGGAAAAACACATTTACATGGGAATAAATCAATTCTCTGAAATCAGCAGTAGGTGAAGATTTTATAAACCGCCCCCCCTTCCTGATTTTGTAAAAATGCCAAAAATGCATTCTCAACTTTTCTCTACACATTCAGCTCCTGCCTCCATTTTTCACGACAGGAAGAAAGATGACGCACATCTAGAAGAGGAGGAAGCAGAAGAAGAAGAAGAAGACGAAGCAGAAGCAGAAGAAGTAGAAGCAGATGAAGCAGAAGAAGAAGAAGAAGCAGCAGAAGAAGAAGCAGAAGAAGAAGCAGAAGAAGAAGAAGTAGAAGAAGACGAAGCAGAAGCAGAAGAAGAAGAAGCAGAAGAAGAAGCAGCAGAAGAAGAAGTAGAAGCAGACGAAGCAGAAGAAGAAGAAGAAGCAGAAGAAGAAGCAGAAGAAGAAGCAGCAGAAGAAGAAGAAGCAGCAGCAAAGATACAGTGAGTGTGAAGAACACATTGCAGCTGAAATGACAGAGTTTGATTTATAGCAGATTAGCAGGAGTACCAGGGGATCGCCGTCTTCATGGATACGGCAGATTCGCACTGGATTAAAATCACCAACGAGCTCCACCATTATTACAAATCACTTGAGTCCCCAGGTGATGGCAGTCCTGTGCAAACACTCCACACAAGCTGTCACTCACATACGTGCTGGTCTATCTCGTGTGTTACCATCTTTGTTTTTATCTTTGTCTTCTTTTACAAACTTTGTGACAATCTTCTCTGTTCAAGAAGAAGAGATTTAGCACTTTTTGTCTTGTTTTTCCGCTGTTACCTGAGTTTTATGTTTCTCTTTCTTTGATTTAAAAATTGCCCATTGTTATTTTCGTTTCATTTTTATCTTGATTTCTTGTATTGCATGTATTTTTTGTGTTCTATCCACCTTATTTCTAGCTGCCATTATGCCTGATGGGTGCATCTTCCGCTTCCGGTGTAATAGACTTACAGCAGCATAGATTCTACAGCACAGCCATTCTGCTCTCCAGCCGTGTCGTTCGGGTGCTGGGATAACGTAATGCATTGTGGGTAGTCGGCTACTGTGGCTAATGCTAGCGGCTAGCGTAATAGTTACTTTACATGGCAGTAAAACGCCACTGAATGACCAAATTGATTTAACTTTTAACCATTTCGAGTAACACTGTTTCCATACGGACCCCCAGCGTTGGTTAGTTGTTTATAACGTGACTATATTTATAACTTTCTCTTTATTTGAGAAAATCCAGTTGAAGAATCCTGATCTGTTTTGGCTGTCAGAAGGTCATATGTTGAGTTGGCTTTTTGATAAGGAAATTTTTGTTTTAGCCAGATTTATAGAAAATGCCTGGCGACTAAGACAGGGAACATTGTGTACCCAGTATAATTGTTTCTGGAAAGTGAATGTCCCTTTCTTTTATTTTATTTTCTTGATTCTGTACAAAGGTATATTATGATTTGTTGTGTGGCCATCTTGGCTATTGTAAATATGATATAGTGTCTTGTAAGCCCATATGGGCTGGGCACCCAGGTGCATGACACTTAAATAAAAATATCAATTAATCAATCAATATAACTTTTATTACGTACTCCAGTTTCCGGTTTATAATTCGGGTCTGCAGCCGAGTATAACAAAGGAAATGGCAAGCTGCAACAATAAGTCACGTTAAACCGGACCTTGTACCCACAATTATTTTTTTACAGTGGGGCATTCAAAAATAAGGTGGATATGGACCCAGGAAGAGTAGCTGTTGCCTAGGGTAACGGCTATGTGGGATCCTACTAAACAAAACACTACATATACACACATGATCTAGCTTCTTCTCTTCTTGCAACTGGCTGCTGCTCAGCCTCTGCAGGATGTGGGCTCTTTGCTTCCTGTTTGAGGCTCTTCCTCTGTGGTGTTGCTAAGCCACCGTGGGTGAGCGAGGTAAACCGGATGGTGAGGGGTTCGACCGATGCTCGACACCACTTCCCCTTCATGGTTATCGCTATTGGCTTTTGGCTTCAAGTGGGCCTAGGCCCGACACACTTCACGCACCTCGGACCGCTTCCCCACTAACAGGCCGACCACAAGGTTATGTTATTAAAGAGCAGTTTTCACTTCAACTAAGCATTTTCAAAAGCATCAGTCATGACGTCACAGGCTTCTCTATATAGAAAACAGGATGTTGGCATTTTGCAGTAGAAAAACCTTTCATACTGAGAAAGAGTTTCAACCTTTGAAACCTTCAACTTTCAACCTTTCAACCAGTCAACTTTCAACCTTTCAACCAGTCTTTTTGCTTGCAATGAAAACCTTGTATTGCCACGTGTGACATTAGATCGTAGGTCCTGCAAACCGTACCACACCTGGAAAGATCTACATTATAGAGCTGGTTTTAATGATCAGCAGGAGACAATGTATGAGAGTTCCGTTGCATCTTTTGTTGTCTTCTACTGTACTACACACCTCACCGACAACACTACTAAAGGACCTGTATTATGTCTCGCCATGCTGAAGGTTATCCCCATCCAGAGCCCTCGTCACTGAAGTTGAATGCATTGAGCGAGAGTGTGATGTCTTGTGAGTGGGTGGTGAGCAGCACAGCACTCACCAGTGTGAGAGTGTCATGTCTTGTGAGTGGGTGGTGAGCAGCACAGCACTCACCAGTGTGAGAGTGTGAGTGGGTGGTGAGCAGCACAGCACTCACCAGTGTGAGAGTGTCATGTCTTGTGAGTGGGTGGTGAGCAGCACAGCACTCACCAGTGTGAGAGTGTCATGTCTTGTGAGTGGGTGGTGAGCAGCACAGCACTCACCAGTGTGAGAGTGTCATGTCTTGTGAGTGGGTGGTGAGCAGCACAGCACTCACCAGTGTGAGAGTGTCATGTCTTGTGAGTGGGTGGTGAGCAGCACAGCACTCACCAGTGTGAGAGTGTGATGTCTTGTGAGTGGGTGGTGAGCAGCACAGCACTCACCAGTGTGAGAGTGTCATGTCTTGTGAGTGGGTTGTGAGCAGCACAGCACTCACCAGTGTGCAGCAGAGAGGCCAGAGCCACCACATGACAGCAACAGCCACGAGCAGGAGCAGCACCACGATCACGATGATCACCACCAAGCCGTCCGACTGCAAGACCACAGGACAAGAGAAGACAACAGGACAAGAGGAGACAACAGGACAAGAGAAGACAACAGGACAAGAGAGACTGAGTCAATTTACTACTGCCAAGAAAGAAAGAAAGAAAGAATTTGCACTTTTTGTGCGGTCGTAGCACGCGTGCAAACTATAAGATAGTGTAGAACAGTATTGAAGCCTATTTAGGGGAGAGACTGGTCTCCTCTCTCTTCACCTAATTGTTAGAATAGCACTGTTTGCCCACACTAGGAAAAATCATTATGGTTTGATCACTTAGTTAGATGTATTTGTCAAAAAATAAAAAAATATGTCAAAACCAATAACACCAACTGAAACATTAAAACAGGCCTCAACACCCAATATCCAGCCAGCGAGGCTGCTGAATGGTTTGAGGATATATGCCATAAAAATCTATATTTATATTTATACGTTAGGCCAGAGCCATAGGGCCCTCTCAATAAATGTAACAAAATATTCCTTTGACCCTAAAACCCTAGAAAATGTGATGTTTTCTTTTCTTTTCCTTTCTTTTCTTTACTTTGAAGTCAGAAGTAAATAAAATAGAGCCAAGGAGAAATAAGCTAACTATCATTTGTTAAGGTAAGCTGATTGAGACTCATGCATGTTGAAGCAGTGATGGTGTAGGAGCTGGAGATACTCACACATGTTGAAGCAGTGATGGTGTAGGAGCTGGAGATGAACGACTTGCCGCTGTTCAAACTGATGAGAACATCCATTGTCCTGTTAATAAAACAGTTAGATTAGAGTCACAATAATATGCTCAATCAGCCATAACTAGCAGACAAGGCTTTTGGACTGGACACAGTGCAGTAAATGGACTTTAGCCATTCCAAATGAATGTCTCCTTTCATGATTTTGTCCTGCAGTTGTCCCACATCAATCCTGCAGGAAATCCTTTCTTCAATGTAAAACAGAAGATTCAAATAGTGTAACACAAATCTTCACTCCTTGTATTCCTTGTAACATCCAATGAAAACTTGATTATTTCATACATATTTCCTTTTGAAAATGGAGCACAGCAGTTAAACATGTGGGTATGTGTAGGTAGCAAATGTAATGCTTTTTAAGACATTTTTAATGTCACTTTTAAGACCTTTGCCACTGAGGTTTGTTAGCATATTTCCTTGACAGATATTTATGCGCACTGAAGTCTTCCAGTAGCTGCTGCTGAAAATGCCGAGATGCATCTTAATGCATATTAGCCAGGCGTGGTCGCGGAAAGCGTGACAATAAAGACGTTTTTAAGATGCATGGGAATCATATTTTAGACTTTTAGAGACTTAAGGCTATATTTTTTCGCAAAATTGATCGAATGCTTTTTCATACTGTTTAATGACCTGTGGAAACTGTGTAGTAAAAAGAGGGACGTGTGCAGAGGTTGCATCTGGACAGCGCTCAGTAGAGAACACAAAGGGAGCAAACTAAGCGGTCAAATTCGGAAACACTCAATGCAAAAAGGAAGGAAACGCTGTGGTTTCCTCGTTGTCGTTGTGTGCAGGAGGAGGACCTGACTGTCATTATGTGCAGGATGAGGACCTGACTGGTGCTAACAAGGCGCCTGAACTCCTATGACTTATTTAGAGAAATGGGGAAGGCCGAAATGGGCCGCAATTAAAAGCCTAATGATGAACGGCACCGCAATTTCCATATGTCTATTAGGCCCGATCCAATTACCACGGGTTTAATGAGAATTCAGGATATGGAACGAGCGAAACGGCTCAAATCCTCTCTCTCTCTCTCTCTCAGACAAGAAAAGAGCAGAGAAAGAAGTGTGTGAACGGGCCATTGTGTGCTGAGGGCCAGCTGTGTGTGTGTGTGTGTGTGTGTGTGTGTGTGTGTGTGTGTGTGTGTGTGTGTGTGTGTGTGTGTGTGTGTGTGCGCGTGTGTGTGTGTGTGCGTATGTGCGTGTGTGTGTGTGTGCGTGTGTGTGTGTGTGCGTGTGTGTTAGCGTACAGGGGAGGCCTGCATACAAACGGGTGCGGTGGAATAATAAGAAGAGAGAGCTCTTTGCTGAGGACTTAGCCCGGGGCTGTGCCGGGGGCCACCAACTCTCCTGTGGATCCAACAGATGAGCAACCAGACCATGTGTGTCATGTGACATGTGACATGTCATGTGACAGACCATGTGTCCATTACTATGCAGTGTATTGTAAATATTCCAAATTGACTCCTTGGCACCTTTCCTTATTTTCCACATGAAATATTTAAAACGTGATTTACGGGAACTTTTAAAACCCCGATGCACTTTGACACTTCACTCAACTTGTTCATGCATACGCTCGCATCCATTTGAACCTTTTTTGGTATTTTTTGTAGGAATATGAAAATATTCCTTTGTGCAGAGCGTGGATTTTCTTACATGTTTTTCGTTTCGTTTCGTAAATACAATTTACGGAACTTCTAAAGCCAGATGCACTTTGACATTTAACATAACTTATTGATACATACAGTTGCATCTTTTTTCTCTCCATTTTCTTTTTTTGCATTTTCTGAGAGGAACATCGAAACATTTTGTGTGTGCAAAGCATGGATTTTCTGAAATGTTTTAAGTTGAGTTTGTTCAACAAAGGCAGGAAGCAGCTCGTTCATCAAAGATAACACCAAAAAATTCACAGACTTATTTTACATTGTGGTCCTTGATTGCCTCTGCGGTTGTGCAAAGCCGTCCCAGGTTCTTGCATGTTAACGAAGTGCTTCTGCTGGATGGGTGAGGGGAGGGGAGGGGAGGGGCTGCTGGATGGGTGAGGGGAGGGGAGGGGCTACTGGACGGGTGAAGGGAGGGGAGGGGCTGCTGGATGGGTGAGGGGAGGGGCTACTGGATGGGTGAGGGGAGGGGAGGGGAGGGGCTGCTGGATGGGTGAGGGGAGGGGAGGGGCTACTGGATGGGGGAGGGGAGGGGAGGGGCTGCTGGATGGGGGAGGGGAGGGGAGGGGCTACTGGATGGGTGAGGGGAGAGGCTAATTTAGCTGACATCTTCAATCGGTGATAATAGCAGGCAGGTTGTTAATCAAGCCAGAGGTGCGGACCCCGCCGTGTGAAGGAGGAAGCCTCCCATGCGAGTTACGCCGTCTCCCCCCCTGACACCGTCTCCCCCCCTGACACCGTCTCCCCCCCTGACACCGCTGGACATTCTTAACGCACTATAACCCAAGCATAGTCAGTGAGGCCTCCTCTCTCACTAAATGGTAATTGTCAGGAGTTAATGTTGAGTAGGCAGAATCTGCTCCAGGAAAGAGCCATAAGTCTTATTTCCTGGCCACCCCCCCCCCCCCCCCCCCCCCCCCCACCACACCACCCCATTATTCTCTGGAATATAAAAAAAGAAACGTTTGTTTAGTAATTGGATTGGCAATAATTATTAGAATGCCGGCATATTTGAAGGTAAAAATTAATTGAAGCTATATTTCAAAAGCAAATTTGTAAACCTACACCCCCAGTCAAAAGTCTGGATACACCATATTTTTCTTTATTTTTCACAATAGACATCAAAACTATGAAATAACACAAATGGAATGATGCAGTGGCCGCAAAAAGTGTTAAACAAATCAAAGTAGACGCTCTTTGCCTTGATGGAAAGACAAAGGCTTTAGTAAGAATGGATCAACTTCACCCTTTCTATTTGTCTAAGAAACACGCCTTTAGATCAGAATGGCCAGGAGCTCATGAAAAACACAGCCTATTCAAGGGCTGTCCAAACATGTGCCTGTGCATGAGAAGGTCATCAAGAGGGAAATGAGGATAGAAAGGACTGAAAAAAGCGATCGCTTGACTTTAAACAAACAAAAAAGGAGATGAATAATTGAGGACAATGCTCTCTGTCACTTAACTTCTCCACAATAAGAGAGTGGCTGACAGCGAGGGGAGATGTTCAGCAGCTTGGTGGGTGGAACGGTTACAGTATGTGTGAGTAAGTGGGAGATGAGAGGGCAGACTGTCTGTCATGGGGCCGAGGGATCAGTCAAACTTTGGTAGAAAGCGACGCGGGCTCCCAGGGCACCGCCGGAGATCCCCTCCATGCCCCGGGCGGCGTGACACTAAGCCTGGGTGATGCCACGCAGCTGGAGCGGCTGACACGCTGGTGCCGCTAATGGCTTTCAAACTTCCCCCATGAAGATGTGAAACTTCAGGAGGCTGAATAATTCACAGCAGAGCATATGTGAGGCCTGTCACTCGACATCGCTCTGCACCGGTCTGTGTGGTGTTTGGAGGTCCAGAAGGCCTCACATCACTCTGCACCGGTCTGTGTGGTGTTTGGAGGTCCAGAAGGCCTCACATCACTCTGCACTGGTCTGTGTGATGTTTGGAGGTCTAGAAGGCCTCACATCACTCTGCACTGGTCTGTGTGATGTTTGGAGGTCTAGAAGGCCTGTGTGGTGTTTGGAGGTCCAGAAGGCCTCACATCACTCTGCACTGGTCTGTGTGGTGTTTGGAGGTCCAGAAGGCATCACATCACTCTGCACTGGTCTTTGTGGTGTTTGGAGGTCCAGAAGGCATCACATCACTCTGCACTGGTCTTTGTGGTGTTTGGAGGTCCAGAATGCATCACTCTGCACTGGTCTGTGTGGTGTTTGGAGGTCCAGAATGCATCACTCTGCACTGGTCTGTGTGATGTTTGGAGGTCTAGAAGGCCTCACATCACTCTGCACTGGTCTGTGTGGTGTTTGGAGGTCCAGAAGGCCTCACATCACTCTGCACTGGTCTGTGTGGTGTTTGGAGGTCCAGAAGATCTCACATCACTCTGCACTGGTCTGTGTGGTGTTTGGAGGTCCAGAAGGCCTCACATCACTCTGCACTGGTCTGTGTGGTGTTTGGAGGTCCAGAAGGCCTCACATCACTCTGCACTGGTCTGTGTGATGTTTGGAGGTCCAGAAGGCCTCACATCACTCTGCACTGGTCTGTGTGATGTTTGGAGGTCCAGAAGGCCTCACATCACTCTGCACTGGTCTGTGTGGTGTTTGGAGGTCCAGAAGGCCTCACATCACTCTGCACTGGTCTGTGTGGTGTTTGGAGGTCCAGAAGGCCTCACATCACTCTGCACTGGTCTGTGTGGTGTTTGGAGGTCCAGAAGGCATCACATCACTCTGCACTGGTCTTTGTGGTGTTTGGAGGTCCAGAAGGCATCACATCACTCTGCACTGGTCTTTGTGGTGTTTGGAGGTCCAGAATGCATCACTCTGCACTGGTCTGTGTGGTGTTTGGAGGTCCAGAATGCATCACTCTGCACTGGTCTGTGTGGAGTTTGGAGGTCCAGAAGGCATCACATCGCTCTGCACTGGTCTGTGTGGTGTTTGGAGGTCCAGAAGGCCTCACATCACTCTGCACTGGTCTGTGTGGTGTTTGGAGGTCCAGAATGCATCACTCTGCACTGGTCTGTGTGGAGTTTGGAGGTCCAGAAGGCATCACATCACTCTGCACTGGTCTGTGTGGTGTTTGGAGGTCTAGAAGGCCTCACATCACTCTGCACTGGTCTGTGTGATGTTTGGAGGTCTAGAAGGCCTCACATCACTCTGCACTGGTCTGTGTGGTGTTTGGAGGTCCAGAAGGCCTCACATCACTCTGCACTGGTCTGTGTGGTGTTTGGAGGTCCAGAAGGCCTCACATCACTCTGCACTGGTCTGTGTGGTGTTTGGAGGTCCAGAAGGCCTCACATCACTCTGCACTGGTCTGTGTGGTGTTTGGAGGTCCAGAAGGCATCACATCACTCTGCACTGGTCTTTGTGGTGTTTGGAGGTCCAGAATGCATCACTCTGCACTGGTCTGTGTGGTGTTTGGAGGTCCAGAATGCATCACTCTGCACTGGTCTGTGTGGAGTTTGGAGGTCCAGAAGGCATCACATCGCTCTGCACTGGTCTGTGTGGTGTTTGGAGGTCCAGAAGGCCTCACATCACTCTGCACTGGTCTGTGTGGTGTTTGGAGGTCCAGAAGGCATCACATCACTCTGCACTGGTCTGTGTGGTGTTTGGAGGTCCAGAAGGCCTCACATCACTCTGCACTGGTCTGTGTGGTGTTTGGAGGTCCAGAATGCATCACTCTGCACTGGTCTGTGTGGTGTTTGGAGGTCCAGAATGCATCACTCTGCACTGGTCTGTGTGGAGTTTGGAGGTCCAGAAGGCATCACATCACTCAAATCATCATCAAAGTGGGTGGCATGTGGCCCGTGTGGACTAAAATGAGTTTGACAGCCCTGCTCACGTGCATACTGTAGCACATCACAGAGGACAGTCAAACAACAGGACATATCTATCATAAACAACATCCACCCCCACTGGAGCAGATGGACTCAGCGCGCGCCGCGCGGGCACGGTGCAGCGAGCAGGCGCCGCGGGACAGCCTGCTTCATTACTGACGAGGCCCGTCGCATGAAGCCACTGTACCTGCTTTGTAAAGCAGGTGTCGACTTCCCCCTCAGTTATCTTTTGCCCTCCACCGTTATCGTGAAAACACCAGGTGAGGACATGCTGGTGCAAGAGCCCCGCCACTTAACCTCTCCATCCACGCCCCAGAAGGGCGTGTCGTGCAGGGGCTCCTAATGGGGATACAGGGGTGGTGAGGAGGAGGAGGAGGAGGAGGAGGGGGCCGGGGGCGTCAACAGATGCCCAGTGTTTCCTGCCTGATGCCACAGCTGTCACCGCAGATGATGCCTCCTCCCTCCACCATGAGTGCTGCTACATCACTCAGTGACCGACCGAGGACACTGTGATTCCTGCTGCTACATCACTCAGTGACCGACCGAGGACACTGTGATTCCTGCTGCTACATCACTCAGTGACCGACCGAGGACACTGTGATTCCTGGACATGCAGGTTTCTTGTGGAGCATCCTGCTCCCGGGCCCACCAGCGACCAGGAGCCGTAGCTGAGCACCTCAACTAGAGATGAACCGATTCACCGATACCTGCCGATACCGATTCCGAGAGCAGAGCTCTTTGTTTCTTGAATATACAGTACACGTCTTGCCAGCAAGATGTAATTGAACTGAAGACTAATATCTCCAAACTAAGGACATGTTGTTGAGTTAGCCAACTGCTAACGCTACTAGCTCACTACTACTACTTACTAGCACTGTCTCACGTTTTGTTAGGGCTGGTTCATGGTCCAGGTCGAGCGCAAGCTATGAACGGGATTTGGATCGGCACGTGGCTCGCCAGTCAGTCTTGATATCCGATCGGTGAATTAGGTCAGTATTGGAACCCCGATATTGGATGGGTCCCATCTCTAACCTCAACTCCAACAACTGCCGTATCCGAAATGTGTTCACCCACTAATTCAAGCCCTTCAGGGTCGAACGCATAGACAGCCAGACACTCAAGTAGAGATCGCCGAGGGGCCGGCCTTGTTGCGTGCAGCAAAACACGGTTAAAAAACAGGGAAATGGAGGGGGGGGGGAGGACATGGAAGAAAAAGACAAGTCTCGCCCAGCTGACTGGAGCCATGTTAGCAGAGGACCCTCGGCAGCAGCGGGGATGGAACAGAAGCAGACAGATGGACGGAGACGGAAGGTTCCGGGCTCCGACATCCCGTGCAGGTGGCCCGGGGTGCAGGGATTGTCAGTGCATGGTGAATTATTTAAATGGGGGAGCGTGGAAGAGGGAATGGTTGCATCTGTCCCACATCCTCTTAAAGCCTCTCCAGCAGATGTGTTTACTCTCCGCCCGTACCAGCTAACTGCTTAATGGGTCACCATCGGCAGCCAAGAGTTAATTAAGCAGGCCTTTTTCAAATGGCGGGCACGTAGCATCAGTTCAGGTCCTGTTTAGGGCGTAGCTGCTGGAGGCTGGGCTTACACACATTAGTTTAACAATGTCTGATTTTGCTTCTTCTCAGTTGTGTTCAAGGAGGAGTATCTGCAATCTGCAATAGCGATGCACGATAAAAGCATTGAAAGAGGACTTCCCCGCGATGGCTACCACTAGGGATGGAGTGACCTAATTATCTCATGATATGATTCGATACACGATATTGCGTTCAGGGTTCGACACAAACACAATACGATGTTATAAATCATAACAAAGTCTGAGTGCAGATTTTTTTTTTTCTGAGCCACAACTCTTTTTAGCGATGGTATTGGCTTGCTAGAATGTAAACAACAATTAAACGTGTATTTACAAAGTGACAATAATATTCTCACATTTTTGCATTGTGATATATTGAATTTCAATATATCACTGCATCCCTAGCTACCACTTTCAATACTGATGGTACCTGACAAAATCCCAAAGTGAAGAAGACCAGAGCATTGCATAGTGCTGCACTGCATTGCATTTTCCACATTCTTTGGGGCATTAGTTCCACTGTGAACCTCCAATATTGACAGCAGAGGAAAAGAGTTTAAAACATGTTATATTGTCAGCAGTTTGGTGAACTGAAGCTGAGCGGCCTACTGTGAATATCAGAAAAAATGGTCCAGGAAAAATATAGATATATATAAAAAGAAAAGAAAATGTGGGCCTAGCGTTATGCCATTCATCACTTGACAGATCCATTTTGGACTTTCAGCCGTCTGCTAGATAAAACATGTGATCACAAGAAGTTTGGATTGTAAAAGAGACAGAGAGGATTATGGGAAGTGAGATTAACGTTGGTTTGGAGTAGTTATAACATCGTCATCATACGATTCATAATCTCCTTTTTGAGCTGAAACTCCGAGACCTTCAGGAGCCAGCAGCACTCATCATACATTTTTGATTGGATTGTAGTCAGTGAGGACATTCAAATCTGTTGTTCCATCTAGAATGCCTTAGTGATCATCTGTTGTGCTTTGGGATTAGAAGAGATGACGTGGAAATCAAACAATAGCTATCCAACGTAGAATATTTACACTGTTTTGATTGAATTCTTTGTGGGTTGTAGGTATTGACTGTTTGTTGTCGGGCTCTACATGTTTACTGTGTCTTTGTGGGAAGTGAAAGATTTCATCCAGGTTTTTTTTATTCCTTCCCATGGAGCTGAACAGTCACGTGACATTTCTTGCCCCGGAAGAGACACGTCTCCATAGACAATTAGAAAAATCCTTATCTAACCAGTTTTAAGGCTGAAACCAACCTAACCCGTGACCTACTGAATCATGAGTGAGCATAAAACATTTCAGGTGGAGCAAAAACAAAAGATAAAGATGGGAGAGGGAATCGAAGAGAAATGAATGGGGAACTCTCTTCCGGGGCAAGAAATGTCATGTGACTGTTCAGCTCCATACAGATGATTTAGGTTTAGTATATTTGTACACACAAATGATAAAGTGCTATGATATGAAAAATGCTAAATAATGTTTTATAATGTAAATAATTATTATATTTATTATTATTATTATTATAATTATGATATGACTTACTGTCCGACTTGGTACAGCACTGGCGCGGGGCACAGGAGGTAATCGTTACGCACAGTGCTCGGCTTATTATCTGTAAAGACAAAGAAAATGGCACCTGTCAGCTGCATGCATGACAGCCAGGAAAACGCCACTTTCAAAGCACACATGTTTCCAGGTGTAAGGAACAAGTTACATTCACTCAAGCACATTTTCACACCAGTAAATGTACGTCCACTTGGAGATATTTCAGCAAAGTAACAATAATTGAGTCAGATATTTAGACATGCGTGTGTGTGTGTGTGTGTGTGTGTGTGTGTGTGTGTGTGTGTGTGTGTGTGTGTGTGTGCGTGTGTGTGTGTGTGTGCGTGTGTGCGTGTGTGTCTATGTATGTGTGTGTTCCACCCCACACAGATTCACTGATGCCGGAGCCATCTCCAGCCGCGGAGGTAATTCACATTAAAATCAGCCTTTTTCCTGCCGCTTCACTGCGAGGGGCTGGTTTGGTGATGGAGAAGATGGTAGCATCTGTTCCACATATGTGCTGTGGGTTCCATAGTTGTCATAATCCCTGTCCATAATTATAAGGTGGCCTCCTGTTAAAAAGGTCTGGACAGCAGAACACACGCAAAAGCCAGCGAGGGAATAAATAGCCCCAAGTGGGCGAATGTGAGACGGCCCCAAACTGAGAAAGGACTAACAGGAAGACATCTGCTAACGGCCACTTCCTGATTTCTTTTTAAAAATTACACTGAGGTATTTTAGTCAATTCGAAAAGATCAGAAATAGCTTGACAAGTAGAGTAGTGTTGTCATTGGCAATCGTGGATTCCACAGATCCCACGGCCAAATGAGGGTTTGAAAAGTTTGGCTATTAGTGCCAAACCCTGTCTGCTTCCTGAAAAAAAAAAGGATTTCTCAACAGAACAGACTGCAAGCTGAAAATAAGGAGCGGACTGACCTACATAGCCTCTTCCCCCTGCTGAGTTTAGATCACATATATACAGTAAGGAGCAGCTGAAAGTTAATGTACACGTCCAGGCCAGCTAGGGTTTGTTTAGCCACTTCCTTCCTCCAAACAGCCACCATGTCCTCTAAAACTGCAGCAACAGTTGTAAATGGTATCATTGTTAATTACTACCACTACTGTGCAACCCAGTGTCTCTCTCTCTCTCTCTCTCTCTCTCTCTCTCTCAACCCTAAAGCTCATGTCAGATGAATGGCCCTAGGGCCAGGGCCAAGCTCCATAAAACAGCTCCAGCCTGGTGCCCCAAAGAGCTGCAATGAGCAGCCCCGCTCGAGGTTGACGCGCCGACAGCCACCCAAAGCCGAAGGACTTTTCTCACCAGATGCTGGTAAACACACACAAATCACTTCTCCTGTCATGTAGATTAGTAATCCGGTTTGCCACTTACTCATGTTTTACTGAACTGTCAGCACTTACTGATAGTTTACTGAACTGTCAGCACTTACTGATAGTTTACTGAACTGTCAGCACTTACTGATAGTTTACTGAACTGTCAGCACTTACTGATGGTTTAATGAACTGTCAGCACTTACTGATGTTTTACTGAACTGTCAGCACTTACTGATGTTTTACTGAACTGTCAGCACTTACTGATGGTTTACTGAACTGTCAGCACTTACTGATGGTTTACTGAACTGTCAGCACTTACTCATGTTTTACTGAACTGTCAGCACTTACTCATGTTTTACTGAACTGTCAGCACTTACTGATGGTTTACTGAACTGTCAGCACTTACTGATAGTTTACTGAACTGTCAGCACTTACTGATAGTTTACTGAACTGTCAGCACTTACTGATAGTTTACTGAACTGTCAGCACTTACTGATGGTTTACTGAACTGTCAGCACTTACTAATGGTTTACTGAACTGTCAGCACTTACTGATAGTTTACTGAACTGTCAGCACTTACTGATAGTTTACTGAACTGTCAGCGCTTACTGATGTTTTACTGAACTGTCAGCACTTACTGATAGTTTACTGAACTGTCAGCACTTACTGATGTTTTACTGAACTGTCAGCACTTACTGATGGTTTACTGAACTGTCAGCACTTACTGATGGTTTACTGAACTATCAGCACTTACTGATGGTTTACTGAACTGTCAGCACTTACTGATGGTTTACTGAACTGTCAGCACTTACTGATGGTTTACTGAACTGTCAGCACTTACTGATGGTTTACTGAACTGTCAGCACTTACTGATGGTTTACTGAACTGTCAGCACATACTGATGGTTTACTGAACTGTCAGCACTTACTGATGGTTTACTGAACTGTCAGCACATACTGATGGTTTACTGAATTGTCAGCACTTACTGATGTTTTACGGAACTGTCAGCACTTACTGATGGTTTACTGAACTGTCAGCACTTACTGATAGTTTACTGAACTGTCAGCACTTACTGATGTTTTACTGAACTGTCAGCACTTACTGATGGTTTACTGAACTGTCAGCACTTACTGATGTTTTACTGAACTGTCAGCACTTACTGATGGTTTAATGAACTGTCAGCACTTACTGATGTTTTACTGAACTGTCAGCACTTACTGATGTTTTACTGAACTGTCAGCACTTACTGATGTTTTACTGAACTGTCAGCACTTACTGATGTTTTACTGAACTGTCAGCACTTACTGATGGTTTACTGAACTGTCAGCACTTACTGATGGTTTACTGAACTGTCAGCACTTACTGATGGTTTACTGAACTGTCAGCACTTACTGCTGGTTTACTGAACTGTCAGCACTTACTGATAGTTTACTGAACTGTCAGCACTTACTGATGGTTTGATGAACTGTCAGCACTTACTGATAGTTTACTGAACTGTCAGCACTTACTGATGGTTTGCTCGTTGACAATGAAGCTGCAGACGACGCCCTCGTTGCTGCGGCCAAGAGTGAAGCCGTTCCCTCTGAGGACGATGTCGAAGGACTCTGTGGTATGTAAACATGCAGAGGACACAGATTATTAGACTGGGAGCACATTTGAATCAACCAGCATGTACAGCTCAAATTCTCCATGCATCTGTTTAGCATCTATCGTGAATTAGTAGTGCAGAATTCATTCTTGATTGCTAATACAGCAGAAACAAATTAGAATACGGTAATTAGGGTTAGACTGATATATCAGGCCGATATTAGCCTTTTATTCAACTAGGGATCGACGGCGTTGAATACACAGCGTTACACAGCGTTGCTCTGGGGGAAAAGGTGTAAGACAGTACAACAGTAGTGCAGCTAGCATGCAGTAAAAATGAGGCATTTGAACAACGACTGAAGCGATCTGCGCACAGCTAGTAGGGAAGACGCACTCACGGTTCACACACACACTGGAGGGCTCCACACTCAGGATCTCTGTGCACGACTGCTTTAATATCTGGAGGGTCAAAAGAAATGAAATGGATACATTATTACAGAATAAATACATCAAAGGCCCGGCCGTTATCAGCTCTGTCAAGTTTAGAAAACTGATTAGGCCGCAACACCTGAGAAACGTCTCGCGCGTGATGCCGGCCTGGCGGCTAGCGGAGAGAGCAGCAGGGAGAGAGCGGCGGCGGCGCCGGTCCTTTATGGGAAAATTATGCAAGACTATTACATTCCTCCGTTCTATTAAAAACCTCCGGGATCCCACATTATCATATAAAGAGGCCTATGTGAGCGCACTGTCATAGAACCGCACTATCTCCTATGATTCAATAAATCAACAAAGGACAAACTATGCAAATCCCCGTACACAGTCGGTAAAAAGGAGCATATTAACTGCAATATAGGACACTTGAACCTTTCATTTGACGTTGGGCGAGACTTCAATCTCAAGTGTGGAGGGGGGGGGGGGGGGGGGGGGCGTTTACAGTGCGGTGGGGGGGGGGGGGGGGGGGGGGGGGCGCGTTTACAGTGGGGGGGGGGGTCGTTTACAGTGTGGAGGGGGGGGGGCGTTTACATCGGCCTTGTTAAATATGATGGTTTGATATGGAATCGTTAAAAGGGGAGAGGGTTGTAGATGACAGCTGGGAGGAGAAGGATCTGCTGCTGCTCCTCTGTGCCACTATTTTCCCCGTCTAATTACTTACTTGGCAGTTACTGAGAAAAGACTAAATGGACTGTTTGCCTGCCCGAGCTCAGAATGGTAGGAGAACCGGAGAACCCCTCCACTGAGCTGCCTGAGCTCAGAATGGTAGGAGAACCCCTTCACTGAGCTGCTGCCTGAGCTCAGAATGGTAGGAGAACCGGAGAACCCCTCCACTGAGTGCCTGAGCTCAGAATGGTAGGAGAACCCCTCCACTGAGCTGCTGTTTAGTTTAGCTTAGGAACCTGGACAGTTTTCTCTCTGCCACTTCAAAGATGTTGCATCTACAAGTGAAATATTGTATGTTTTTAAAGGATAGTAGATAAGTCAGTGGGGCATCCGGGTAGTGCAGTGGTAGTTCCCTGCCTACCAACAAGAGGGTTGCAGGTTCCAGCCCCCATGTTACCTCCGGCCATGATCTCCCTATGCTCATCCTCCCACGCGCTACGTCCTGCTGGTGAAACTCCTCACTGTCAGGTGAAAAGAAGCAGGTGGTGACTGCACATGTATCGGAGGTAGCATGTGCTAGTCCCCTGAGCGGCAGAGGGGGGTGGAGCAATAACCAGGACAGCAGGGGTAATTGGCCAAGTACAATTGGAGTGAAAAGGGGGGAGTTGGGGTTGGGGGGAATCCGAAAAGCCTTTATTAAATTATTATTGACAAATGATAATATTACACACTAGATCCTATGTATGGATCCTGGATATTTAGAGACATTATTAAATTGAACTCTGGATGAACTCAGATTAGAGGTCTCACTTTGGATGAACTCAAAAACTTATTTATGGGCTTTGGGGGGAAAAGAAGGCCGTCCTCCAAATGTCTCAGCCAGCGCTGTAATTGGCTGTAATTGGCTGTAATTGGCGGGAGGATCTGACAGGATGAGGCTTGTATCAAGCCGTTTTGTGGGAATAATTAGGTGGAAAAGGTCTGCGAGGCAACTCTTCCTTACGTCATCTCAGGAGAACGCCGTTACACACGTTAATAATATCCGATTATTTTCAAGTCGATGAGACAGCGTGATACACTGGGCTTTTGCTCCGAGGACCAACTGGATGAGTTCAGTAGCTGAAGGAAGTTAACGATTATCTTATGGCTCGATTTGCAATCGGGGGTTTTCCCAAAGCCCCACAGCTCAGAGAACAAAGAGCCAGTATATTACCAAGAGAATAAACAGCCTAGCGCTTTGGCAAACAAACTCTAGTAAACAGCAGAAAGAAACACTACTTTGACGTGCTATTTGTGGCAGGTTCTGTCACTCCGCTCACCGAGGCGCGTGGATCCTGCACTGAAAGACCTCACAGATGATCTCAAATCATCGGATTCCCACCGCAGAGCCAGGAGGCTAAAATCATCGAAATCCCACCGCGGAGCCAGGAGGCTAACTAGTGAGGAATGCTGTATTACTAATGGGAGAAGAATGTTCTGCTGAGAGAGTCGATCTGCTCACTGACTCCCAGGACTGAGGTTGATTTGGGTTTTTTCTAAGGGCTGGCATGACATTCCCTTCAGGAAAACTGGTATTTATATTTTTAATAATTCGCTAGTGATCTCCTGCCATGTTTTTATCACTTTATAACATGATAAGAAACAACCACGCCTGATGTCTTTGAAGGCATCATGGTTGCAATTCTATCACTGTCAACTTCCACCGTGGTTCACAGCAGCAGCTGGAGCCTCACTGTCATGTGCAGGTCAGCAGCTGGAGCCTCACTGTCATGTGCAGGTCAGCAGCTGGAGCCTCACTGTCATGTGCAGGTCAGCAGCTGGAGCCTCACTGTCATGTGCAGGTCAGCAGCTGGAGCCTCGCTGTCATGTGCAGGTCAGTGTCCTCACACAGCAGCTGGAGCCTCGCTGCCATGTGCAGGTCAGTGTCCTCACACAGCAGCTGGAGCCTCACTGTCATGTGAACACATTACCCCGCAGGCCAGTTAAAAGCTGCAGCAAGTGGAAAGTATCACTAATTGGCTGGCAGGAGAAGAGGAGGCTGCTTGGGAAACTTCATATAAACACTGTTGAAGGGATTTAAGGGACTGTTGTTACCGCTGAGATTAAAACAGTTGACAGCTTATATCATTACCCACACTAATATCTGCTTGGTCCACGATGAAACTGGTTTAAACTTTTCTTTTACTGTGGATATAAAAATATACATTAGCAAGTTTTAAATCATAACTTGTATGGAATCGCTGCAGAGAGGGTTGTTGTGACATTGTAAAATCACACAGTGAAAACCATGTCCTATGGGCAGTGACTAACTGCCAAGCTGCTGCTGTTCTCTTGTCTAATTTGCTGGTCAGTGGGTAAAAGACATTTCCTCCTCTGTCTGCAAACTGAGGACACAACTACTACTAGTTGTTTCCATAGACTTTTTCCATGCAGCGTAGTAGAATGATCACTGTGTCTTTACTGTAGATACATTTTGGAAAACCTTCTGTCACAACCAGGGTAGAGAAACCAGCTGGTTTTGCCCATCTGATTCCATCTATTTGACCACCTTCATTGATCTGTAGAACAGGGATGGACCTTTAATAAAATGGTGACTGGTTAGCTGCCAAAGTGGCTGGTCGACACATTTAACAGGCACAGCTGTTCATTTCCCAAACCCAATCCCAACCCTGATTTGATCACACACACACACACACACACACACACACACACACACACACACACACACACCCACACACACACACACACTCACGCTCACACACACACACACACATGCTCACACACACACACACACACACACACACACACACACAGAAATCAATGGCACTTTGTAACACAGGAGAGGAGGCAAACTTACAGAATTCACAATGCCTTTGAGTGCATGGAAGCCATCTTTCACAGGAAACACTTGGGCCTTGGAGTCTGCGATGTCAGCAAGCTGTTGGTATCAGAAAAGAGTCATTGAGCCCAAAGAGAGAAAAACATTGCAGCACAAACTTTGTTTTTGACTGAACACATGCTTGCTTGCTCAGCACAGGATGTTGTGGGGGACAGGCCACAATGGTGGAGGAGTGACGGCAAAAACGTAAGAGCGGAACGTTATCGCCTCTTCCTCTTCCTTCCTCCTACAGAGAAAACCACGGCTCCTGTGCGGCCGACAGAGTTTTACAGAATGTTGTTAAAATATCGGCATCAGCCCAAAACGAACATTTCTGCCGATAAATGACACTTTAATGATGCTCAGATGCTCGATGCTAAATGACTAACCGACTAACTGCTCGACTGAATTGAATGCTTGACTAAATGTCTCATGGAGAGCATCATCCCAGCCTGGAGGATGATGTTTTGTTTGAAAGAAAATGTTACATGAATAAAATAAATATATGGCATTGGCATGTTTTCCATAAGTTGAAGTAGTTTTCTTATTTTGCCCACAGTGAATGTGTACATTTTGAAAAGCCTTGTATATTTATGTCTACATCTGCCAGTGATGAAGAACGGCTCACAACTCTTGTTTTATGCTGCCAATTTAAAACAAATTCATTTGACAAAATGTCAACGGATCTTCGTCAGGTCATATCCATCGTGATGGTCAGATCATCATGATAAGTAGGCAGAATGTGTTAATTCCACTACTGGAGAGACGTGGGTCTCTATCGTTGCATCGGCCTATAAACTGCGCCCAGCGCCCGGCGCAGCGCAGATTACTGGCCGTTGACCGGCCCACTCGATATTTTGGTGTCGGCGCTACAGGCGGCCTTAAGCATTATAACCACGCCTTTTAAGCGTAAAATTATGCACAATCTGCTCATTGGAGTGCAGTGAAGTGCAGTAAACAAATCACAAGCTTCCCTTTTAAGCTCCAATTCCACAGAGCGATCCAGTCCGGTCAGAAAAGCCAAGCGCTCTGAGCTCCCCCCCTCCCTTTCATCCCCGTCTGTCTCTAATATATTATTCCATACTATTATGCTTCTCAAACCTATCTAACTACAGTTTAAATACTGCAAGCATGAAAATACGCTACACTATAGCAAGATCAAAGTGAAAAGAATGTTCTAAACGCATTGGCTAGAAAAATATAGCCTATCCCTATGTGGCCTATGTCATGATGAGATTAGATTGGTGAAAGTTTGTCCAGATTAGAATGATATCGTTTTCTCTCGCTACCTTTTCTTCTCCAGTGCTGCAGATGATGCACATAAATATAGCCTACATTATGTAAAGTCATTGCATAAATGTGTTTTTATTGTAAAAGTAAATGCGAAGTAAGCTCAGTCTTATTGCAGCGGAGCGGACATCACAGTAGAACAGTGTTACGGCTGTCTCTCATCTAAATCACGTTATATCTGCGAGGGATATATATACCACCAGGATTACATATATGTTTCACATAGGGTTGTGTTTTGATTTCGCGATTTTATTTTGTCCAATATTGAAATGTTCCACAATTGCATGTTGTGTTAAGAGAAACATTCTTTCGATCTACCACTTACCCTATTTAAGCTGATTTGGTTGCTATTTGCTATTTGTATTTATATGTGTGGCTTTGTGCCTGTCTGCTGTCTGATACGCGAGAGAGAGGGAGTGAGAGAAAGAGGGGGGGGACAGAGAGTGAGATGGCAGATGAGAGCTCCGCGCAACCGGCGCACTGAATAGGCCTAGTTTTGAATGGCCTGCATTTTATATAGCGCTTTTATCCAAAGCGTTGTTTTGAAAAGCGATAAGCGCTAAATTAACGCCAGGGCGGAAGATATCGTTAGGCCGGTGTTTAAGGCCGAAACGCCCATTCTGGCCTATTCTGGCACTGCGCCACGCCTCTTTGGCGTAGCTGGGGGAAAATGTGCGCCTATATCGGTATCGGCAATTGGCCAAAAGAGTTTGAAAATATCGGGATATCGGATATCCGCAAAAATATCCAATATGTTGCATCTCTAGTGGAGATGAATAATGAGAAATGAGTGCTACACATGACATTACATACTGTAACACATGACGTTACATATTGTAACACATGACATCACATATTGCACAGCAACAGCTGATGATCTGTAGCAGAGATTCTGAAATAGTGCCAGATGGACGACATCATGACTTCACTGCTGCTAACCTTCTGCTGCTGACTGACTGATGTAAATTGGCTCGTGCTTTCCGTGGCATACGTTCAACCCATTTTCTCATCTGGCAATTTAAACTTTTTTTTTTTTTTCATGGAGAAGCTGAAACGGTGTCTGTAGTGCTGCTGGGAGTCGCTGGTCCTCCTTGCTCTCTCCTGTTGTCTTGTTGTCGAGTGATTTTACTGGTTTGAATTCATTCTTGAGGCAGCAGTGTTGGCTGTTGCTGGGCCTTATTGCCACACAAATATGGAGATGCTGTTTTAGCCAACTAAAACAGTTTGGATAAAGTTAGTGTAAGGTTTTGGTCATAGTTAAGAAAACAGGTTTTGGTCATAGTTAATAAAAACATTTTGGGGGAAAGTCAAAACACAGTATTTTACAGTATAATCTGAACCCCCTCCCTCTGCAGTCTGCACAGACAGACAAGCACTGATGCTTCAACTTTGACTTTTTTTGTCACTCTTCCAAAATGGTGGCATTTCTTTTGTAACCAATGAACAGTGAAAGCTGACTGTTACAGGTGAACTTCTTGTCTTACCTGCTGCTCATCGAAGTCTTTGATGCCCACGCAGTAAACTCGAGCGCCAAATTTCCTCGCTTTATCAGCCTGCAGGTTCATACACAAAGGTGTCAAAGATGTGCGGCATGTAGAATTTAAAAGGGTAAAAAAAAGTCCACATTAAAACAGAATGTACATAAGTCGTTCTAGGATTTTGGGTTGTTTTATTGCATTTGTAAGGACTTTTGTAAAGATCTTTAGAAGGATTTTCCACATGTCAACCAAAAGAACGTGTAACAACAACGTGAAGCTCACCGCCTGGATGGTGAGCTCGTGAACGTACACGTCTAGCTTCCCATCCGTCAGAGCCAGGATGATGCTGGACGACTTCGTCGTCTGCTGCTGGATTTGAGCGGAAGCCTGTAAGGTTCAAACAGAGGAAGGCAAACAGGCAAACAGCTGATTAAGGGGCTATTTCGTGATGTTTCGTGAACATTTCTACACATTTGGATCAGAATGCGCTGGAGTAACGAGGGGAGTGAGAAACTTACCTCGTCAAATCCCACATGCATGTACGTTTCGCCTGCTGGCCTTACGTCCCGCAAGCGCTTCAGCCCCTGCTCTATCTCGTATCTTAACACAGAGATATACAGTCATGAGTGAGTGACTGACACTTAAGCTCTTTGCACACACACAGTCCATCTTTTTCTTGAGGTGCAGACGAGGGAGAGGAGGACTATTTGGTCCTGGGAGTGAGGCCGTACATGTTTGGGCCTTCCCGCCCCCCGTAGAAAAATCAGCTACTTAACGTTAGCTCTGTGTCAGCACCGCATCGCATAGTTGCCGCAGAGTGACAGTTGGAGATTGATTGACAGTTGTCGGATGTCATGATATTATTGGTTAAAATTGGGTACTGTAGATTTCGTTTTGAAAAAAGTATTGGATTTTTGTAATTTTTTGGCATACATTGTTAAATAGGTGCACTCTATGACCGGGAATGTGATGTCAAATAGTTAACAAGACATTTTTCATTTCAGCTGCACTGTACTTCTGTGACAGTTGGTGACAGTTGGTGACAGTGGTCAGTTACCTGTCTCCAGTCAGAGGCAGCAGCACCTGAGCTTGAGCTGAGAAGACGATGAAGGACACTCTCATGCTCGGGCTACAGAGAAACAACAAACATCAAACATTAGGAACTAGAAATGCGCCGCTTAAATGTCTACGTCTATGTTTAAAAAGGAATAGAATACACTCAGCTAATGACAATAATATACTTAATCATTTAATTAAACTTTATGACATTAATAAAATTTTAATGGTCTCACAGTGTCTCACAAACAAGTTAAAATCCTTCCTGATAGCAGCAGTCACACTCTTTATCAATCAAACAACCACCTGCACAGCCTGAGACGTAAAAAAGAAACCTTCAAACTGCTTGAATAAAGTATCAATATAACGCCTTCACATGTTGAAGTGAATCAAAAATAAGGCAGTGCTAAATAAATACCTATTCAAACACAAAGGGGCTATAAAGTCCATAATGTCAACTGATATTAAAGTATGACTCAAAGCTAAATCTCTGGTTTCCCAGCGGATACAGGAAGTGATTAATTGATTCCCAGACAGGAAACACCTGTGGTGGTGAGGATGAGTCACACACACACACACACACACACACACACACACACACACACACACACACACACACACACACACACACACACACACACACACACACACACACACACACACACACACATCCTGTTGCACAAATAGACATTGTACCTGTCACTTTTTAAGGATCGTGTGATCATATCCGATATGGCGATATTTTCCAACTCTTTTGGCCGACTGCCAATACAGATATATGCGCACAGCTATAAAAGAACGCAACCTTAAAGGAACACTCCACCCATTTTCAACCAGCTTTGTATCATTAGAACATCAGTAGTATATCAGAAAACTGTAAACTGTTTTGAAGTCTGTCATTTAATTTGACAGTTATTGAGTGTTAAAGTGTGGACCAGTGACATCACTGGTCCACACTAACTCAAATTAATAACTCATTAACTCAAATCAACTCTCAATAACTGTCAAACTATTCATCATTCATCTAGTTTGACAGTTATTGAGAGTTGATTTGAGTTAATGAGTTATTAATTTGAGTTAGTGTGGACCAGTGATGTCAGTGATGTCACTGGTCCACACTTTAACACTCAATAACTGTCAAATTAAATGACAGACTTCAAAACAGTTTACAGTTTTCTGATATACTACTGATGTTCTAATGATACAAAGCTGGTTGAAAATGAGCGGAGTGTTCCTTTAACAATTCAACTTAGGGAGAAATTAACGAATGACATTTTTTTTTCCCTGGACGAGGCTTTTCGGAGATCCAAAGCCTCCGAGAGCATAAGGAGAGAGAGGTGCTGATATTGCTCACCCACATGACACATGGGTTCGCCTGCGATCGTCGTCGCGATCCTCCCGCGCAAACGTTAGCGCAATCTTTACGCCACGTGGGCAGATTTGGTCAGCGACGGCCGTGTATATATAGCTCTGCATCCTGTCTGCAAGTTCCACTTTGAGAGCCCTGACAGGAGTCATATGTGAGACGTATAAAACTAACTGACAGGAGTCATATGTGAGACGTATAAAACTAACCCCGTGGAGTCAGCCATGAAAACACCATGGGTGTTAATTTAGCTTCAGCCTCGCAATAAAGCAGAATTTATCGTACACGATGTCTCCCGTCGTAGAGAGAGAGATTTTTTATTTGTCAGAAAGACTTGACAATAAACTCTTCTGATAAAGAGACAGCGATGCCAGGGACAAATCAGAGGGTGGTGGTGGGATATTGAGCGGGGGGTGTTGTTGGGGGTTGATGAAGGAGTCCGGTTTGCTCCACATGGTGGAGCAGAAGTGCTCTTGGTAAGCGAGCATTGTTTAGCAGATTGTCCTCCTCGTCGCCTTCCAGTGTTCTCGTTGCTTTACTGTACATTGTCTGTCTGTCTGTCAGCCCTTCTGTGGTGGGAGCAGGGGAGAAGAGTGTGTGGTGTGGACCTTCTGTGGTGGGAGCAGGGGAGAAGTGTGTGTGGTGTGGAGTGGAGCCGGACCCCCCCCCCCCGGTTGCAAATGGCCGTTCTCACAGCCCAGAAGACTGCTCCTCTCTGCCACCCACTCGCACCTGGTGGTGCCTTTGGTATTTTCTTCAAGCAGCCACTTGGTTCTGGCTGGGTCGCCACCGTCTGGACTGTGCTGGCAGGCACGCGGGCGCCGTTTGACTCGAGCCTTACACAAGCTCTCCACGTTTGCTCTTCTCTTATTCATTTTGTACAGAACGGACGCAAAGGAGATTTTGCAATTACAGTTTGCGATATAGACGGGAAGTCAGTCCATTATCTGTGCAAATAACAGGATGCAAGTGCAACCTATGTTGATATGATCTATTTAATTCAAAATGAATCGCATTGTCCTCGTGGATCCTGGGGTGCTTACAGGTCGATCACAACATCATTTTTGGACAACAATAAATGTAACTCAGTGAATTCCTTTAATTTGGCTCCTGCAGATTTTTCTCCCCACACAACTGAACTTGGGTGGGCCGCCCACGGTGCCCAGGTATACATTATCAACGGCCGCGAAAGTATATCTAGCGACCCATTTTTAGCTTTTTGTTATTTTTGATTTGTTTAAATACGTCCAAGTGAAATGTTCTATGGTCTGCCCCGATTCTAAATATAGCTGAACCGTTTGGTTTGACCAAGTAAAACTATTTTTATAAGCATTTTACTAAATGTCTATGAGAAAATAAATTGCGGAAGAAAATCTCTGGTACAGTGCTGAAGCAGGAAGTGACGTTCACTTTGCCTCTCTATTGTGTGTCTGCTGTGTACTTTGTTTATGATCTTTGCAGGCCTAACCATCCCTCTGTGTTTATGATCTTTGCAGGCCTAACCATCCCTCTGTGTTCATGATCTTTGCAGGCCTAATCATCCCTCTGTGTTTATGATCTTTGCAGGCCTAACCATCTCTGTGTGTTTATAATCTTTGCAGGCCTAACCATCTCTGTGTGTTTATGATCTTTGCAGGCCTGACCCTCTCTGCCTCCCCCCTTCCCACGGGTTTCATCCGTTCCTTCTCCTAATGAGGCTCGTTTCACTGCAAATCCCACTGAGACTGTCAACGTGATTACGACGAGCAATAGAAATAAACTTGACTTGTAGTTTTATATGTCTGGAGAAAACAGATGACTGCATACACACCTCACAAATCGGTCGGTGAGGTTCTTGACAAAGGAGTAGATCTCGATCCAGTCTGAGGAAACGCTTCCAGACCTGCGGTGAGAGAAAGAGCGGTCAGCTTGTGGGGCATCAGAGCTGGCAGACACAGACAGTGTGCTGGGCACTTCAGTGTGCTGGGCAGTTCAGTGTGCTGGGCAGTTCAGTTAACACTAGGGATGGGCATTTCTAGCAAAAACACTATTCGAAATTCGCTGGCCAAATTCGAATTTAATTCGAAATTCGAAAATAAATAAAAAAATGTGATTTTTTTTTTTTTTTTTTTTTTTTGTGAGTGAAATGTTGCATTGTCTCCCCTGATTCTAAGTCTACGGCTTTATTAATTAATATAAAAAGCTTCTGCTGTGGATTTTTAGCTCAAACAAGCATTGCACCACTGAAGTAAAGAACATGTTACATGACATTGACATTTTCGAAAATAAAAAACAGTTTTGACAATCATGAGTGGTTCATTAAATATTTAGTAGGCTCAGGTCTGAGTGCCAAAGGGGTGCCAAAGTCACCCCCTCTCCCTCTTCATGGGATTTCATCCGCCATTCATTTTTCCATAAACCTTGCTTAAAATGCTTATAAAAATTGTTTTACTTGCTCAAACCAAGCGATTTGACTATACTTAGAATCAGGGGAGACAATGCAACATTTCACTCAAAAAAAAAAAAAAAAAAAAAAAAAAAAAAAAATCGAATTTCGAATTTCAATAATAAAAGTCGACCTTGATAATAACAACGATTATTCGAAAATTCGAAATTCGATGCCCATCCCTAGTTAACACCAGACACATACTGGGGCAACTGTGCTCATAAGTGTGGAAAAAACTATCACTTACCCCAAAAAGTCACATGTGAAAACCCAATGTGAATGCTTTTTGGACAGATGACACATGTCCAAAACTTTACCACACACTTTAGCAATGTCAAAGTGGCTGTAGACTAGAGTAGACTAGACAAACTTACCAAGTGCAGCTAGATATTACCCACATTTGACTGGAGGCTAATATTAATTTGCCATCCTATCTACCAAAAAATAACTGAAAGAAAATGCAAAAAATGATATACAGTAAGTAACCAAGTCGTATGAACTGGAAATCCATTGGTCACATTAAAAGCAATTAACGAGGACGTTAAGATTTGGTAATTGTCCAAACCGAGACGCATAAATTTCCAGGTTTGTAATCAAGGGCAAACCAATGTTATGTGGGTGTCAAACTTGTTAGCCCTTGGCCTCTCTCACCCCTCCATAAGTCACTCT
>NC_139631.1:7358934-7361700 GCF_964638095.1 Poromitra crassiceps | reverse complement strand
GAGTTTGTAGGGGTCCTGACCACACGGTATGTTGAGGAGTTTGTAGGGGTCGTGACCAAACAGTATGTTGAGGAGTTTGTAGGGGTCATGACCAAACGGTATGTTGAGGAGTTTGTAGGGGTCCTGACCAAACGGTATGTTGAGGAGTTTGTAGGGGTCGTGACCAAACGGTATGTTGAGGAGTTTGTAGGGGTCCTGACCACACGGTATGTTGAGGAGTTTCTAGGGGTCGTGACCAAACAGTATGTTGAGGAGTTTGTAGGGGTCATGACCAAACGGTATGTTGAGGAGTTTGTAGGGGTCCTGACCAAACGGTATGTTGAGGAGTTTGTAGGGGTCATGACCAAACGGTATGTTGAGGAGTTTGTAGAGGTCCTGACCACACGGTATGTTGAGGAGTTTGTAGGGGTCCTGACCACACGGTATGTTGAGGAGTTTGTAGGGGTCCTGACCACACGGTATGTTGAGGAGTTTGTAGGGGTCCTGACCACACGGTATGTTGAGGAGTTTGTAGGGGTCATGACCAAACGGTATGTTGAGGAGTTTGTAGGGGTCCTGACCACACGGTATGTTGAGGAGTTTGTAGGGGTCCTGACCACACGGTATGTTGAGGAGTTTGTAGGGGTCCTGACCACACGGTATGTTGAGGAGTTTGTAGGGGTCCTGACCACACGGTATGTTGAGGAGTTTGTAGGGGTCCTGACCACACGGTATGTTGAGGAGTTTGTAGGGGTCCTGACCACACGGTATGTTGAGGAGTTTGTAGGGGTCCTGACCACACAGTATGTTGAGGAGTTTGTAGGGGTCCTGACCACACGGTATGTTGAGGAGTTTGTAGGGGTCATGACCAAACGGTATGTTGAGGAGTTTGTAGGGGTCATGACCAAACAGTATGTTGAGGAGTTTGTAGGGGTCATGACCAAACGGTATGTTGAGGAGTTTGTAGGTCCTGACCACACGGTATGTTGAGGAGTTTGTAGGGGTGGTGACCAAACGGTATGTTGAGGAGTTTGTAGGGGTCCTGACCACACGGTATGTTGAGGAGTTTGTAGGGGTCCTGACCACACGGTATGTTGAGGAGTTTGTAGAGGTCCTGACCACACGGTATGTTGAGGAGTTTGTAGGGGTCCTGACCAAACGGTATGTTGAGGAGTTTGTAGAGGTCCTGACCACACGGTATGTTGAGGAGTTTGTAGAGGTCCTGACCACACAGTATGTTGAGGAGTTTGTAGGGGTCCTGACCAAACGGTATGTTGAGGAGTTTGTAGGGGTCCTGACCAAACGGTATGTTGAGGAGTTTGTAGGGGTCCTGACCACACGGTATGTTGAGGAGTTTGTAGGGGTCCTGACCAAACAGTATGTTGAGGAGTTTGTAGGGGTCATGACCAAACGGTATGTTGAGGAGTTTGTAGGTCCTGACCACACGGTATGTTGAGGAGTTTGTAGGGGTGGTGACCAAACGGTATGTTGAGGAGTTTGTAGGGGTCCTGACCACACGGTATGTTGAGGAGTTTGTAGGGGTCCTGACCACACGGTATGTTGAGGAGTTTGTAGAGGTCCTGACCACACGGTATGTTGAGGAGTTTGTAGGGGTCCTGACCAAACGGTATGTTGAGGAGTTTGTAGAGGTCCTGACCACACGGTATGTTGAGGAGTTTGTAGAGGTCCTGACCACACAGTATGTTGAGGAGTTTGTAGGGGTCCTGACCAAACGGTATGTTGAGGAGTTTGTAGGGGTCCTGACCAAACGGTATGTTGAGGAGTTTGTAGGGGTCCTGACCACACGGTATGTTGAGGAGTTTGTAGAGGTCCTGACCAAACGGTATGTTGAGGAGTTTGTAGGGGTCCTGACCAAACGGTATGTTGAGGAGTTTGTAGGGGTCCTGACCACACGGTATGTTGAGGAGTTTGTAGGGGTCCTGACCAAACAGTATGTTGAGGAGTTTGTAGGGGTCATGACCAAACGGTATGTTGAGGAGTTTGTAGGGGTCCTGACCAAACGGTATGTTGAGGAGTTTGTAGGGGTCCTGACCACACGGTATGTTGAGGAGTTTGTAGGGGTCCTGACCAAACAGTATGTTGAGGAGTTTGTAGGGGTCATGACCAAACGGTATGTTGAGGAGTTTGTAGGGGTCGTGACCAAACGGTATGTTGAGGAGTTTGTAGGGGTCCTGACCAAACGGTATGTTGAGGAGTTTGTAGGGGTCATGACCAAACGGTATGTTGAGGAGTTTGTAGGGGTCCTGACCAAACGGTATGTTGAGGAGTTTGTAGGGGTCGTGACCAAACGGTATGTTGAGGAGTTTGTAGGGGTCCTGACCAAACGGTATGTTGAGGAGTTTGTAGGGGTCGTGACCAAACGGTATGTTGAGGAGTTTGTAGGGGTCCTGACCACTCGGTATGTTGAGGAGTTTGTAGGGGTCCTGACCACTCGGTATGTTGAGGAGTTTGTAGGGGTCCTGACCACTCGGTATGTTGAGGAGTTTGTAGGGGTCGTGACCAAACGGTATGTTGAGGAGTTTGTAGGGGTCCTGACCACTCGGTATGTTGAGGAGTTTGTAGGGGTCCTGACCAAACGGTATGTTGAGGAGTTTGTAGGGGTCCTGACCAAACAGTATGTTGAGGAGTTTGTAGGGGTCCTGACCACTCGGTATGTTGAGGAGTTTGTAGGGGTCCTGACCACTCTGTATGTTGAGGAGTTTGTAGGGGTCCTGACCACTCAGTATGTTGAGGAGTTTGTAGGGGTCCTGACCACTCGGTATGTTG
>NC_139631.1:7308934-7348934 GCF_964638095.1 Poromitra crassiceps | reverse complement strand
TCTATTGGACTACCCTGCACATTGTGGGAGTTCTATAGAAGTCTATTGGACTACCCTGCACATTGTGGGAGTTCTATAGAAGTCTACTGGACTACCCCGCACGTTGTGGGAGTTATATAGAAGTCTATTGGACTACCCTGCACGTTGTGGGAGTTCTATAGAAGTCTATTGGACTACCCTGCACGTTGTGTGAGTTCTATAGAAGTCTATTGGACTACCCTGCACGTTGTGGGAGTTCTATATAAGTCTATTGGACTACCCTGCATGTTGTGGGAGTTCTATAGAAGTCTATTGGACTACCCTGCACATTGTGGGAGTTCTATAGAAGTCTATTGGACTATCCTGCACGTTGTGGGAGTGCTATAAAAGTCTATTGGACTACCCTGCACATTGTGGGAGTTCTATAGAAGTCTGTTGGACTACCTGCATGTTGTGGGAGTTCTATAGAAGTCTATTGGACTACCCTGCACATTGTGGGAGTTCTATAGAAGTCTATTGGACTACCCTGCACATTGTGGGAGTTCTATAGAAGTCTGTTGGACTACCTGCACATTGTGGGAGTTCTATAGAAGTCTATTGGACTGCCTACCTGCATGTTGTGGGAGTTCTATAGAAGTCTATTGGACTACCCTGCATGTTGTGTGTGTTAAAAAGTGATGCAGAGTTGGGAGTGAGAAGGGATTGGTTCAGAGGATGGGAAGTGCTGACGGCGACGACCTAAGATGTGGGCTCGTTAGTGGAAGATGTGGGCTCGTTAGTGGATTCAATTATGTTTTCATGAGACCGGTTCAAAGTCAACACAATCAGCTGGCAGCCATTTGTTTGTGTACAGAGGAAAATGGCCGAGGGAACTTGGCTGACCTTTTCAGCTATAGCAGATGTGTTGGACGAGCCACTATAAGAGCATACTAAACAGAGTGGCCACAGTATGTAGCCTACAGTCAAACTGAACATGCTGACTCGTCCAAATCGCAACATCGAGCTCAGGAAGCAAAAGACAATCAAAGACACAGATCAATATTTCACCTTTACACACAGCACAAGCCATACATTATATATACACTATAAGAGTTATCCTTTATTTATCCCCATGGGGAAATTCATCCTCTGCATTTGACGCATCCTCTACTAGGAACCTTCCTAGAACTGGGAGCAGTGTGCAGCCACAGTGCAGCGCCCGGGGACCAACTCCAGTTCTTTTGCCAGGGCCCTTGGCACTGACAGGAGTACCAACCCTAACATACATGTCTTTGATGGTGGGAGGAAACCGGAGCACCCGGAGAAAACCCACACAAACACGGGGAGAACATGCAAACTCCACACAGAAAGGACCTGGGACGGACCGGGCCCTTCTTGCTGTGAGGCAACATCGCTAACCACTGATCCACTGTGCCACCATATACAGCATATATATACATACTGCGCAGGAGAAGAAAAGAGGGCACACATAAAACTTCATCTCATCTGATCATTCCAAAACACGGATATCTTCACAACGACGTGCCTTTGGCGAAGTCCCTCGAGCCTCTTGCTGCATGATATCATCACTTTAGTGCAGTTTCTCCTTATTTTTCAGCCCCGCCTCTAATAAGCAAAATATCAGATAAGGGCTGAGAATGTCAGTGCCACTTGCAACTTCTTATCAGACATATTCTATATTACAAATTTGAGCAAAATTGTAGGCAAACGCTGTTTTGCTTAATTGAATGGGGGCGCAGAACGTAGGCGCTAGTTTTCCCATCGGCTGTCATGTTTGCGGTGTGTTCAAGTGCAACTTTTTGGCCCCGACATATTGACAATATGTCGGGGCCAGACTGGCCGGGCCGCAGCAGAACCCGATGTCTGCAGCAGAACCCGCTGTCTGCAGCAGAACGCTCTGTCGGCAGCAGAACCCGCTCTCCGTAGCAGAACCCGCTGTCCGCAGCAGAACCCGCTCTCCGCAGCAGAACCCACTGTCTGCAGCAGAACCCGCTGTCTGCAGCAGAATGCTCTGTCTGCAGCAGAACCCGCTCTCCGCAGCAGAACCCGCTGTCCGCCGCAGAACCCGCTGTCCACAGCAGAACGCTCTGTCCACAGCAGAACCCGCTGTCCGCAGCAGAACCCACTGTCCGCATCAGAACCCGTCTGCAGCAGAACCCGCTGTCTGCAGAACCTGCTGTCTGCAGCATAACCCGCTGTCTGCATCAGAACCCGTCTGCAGCACCCGCTGTCTGCAGCAGAACCCGCTGTCTGCAGCATAACCCGCTGTCTGCATCAGAACCCGTCTGCAGCAGAACCCGCTGTCTGCAGCAGAACCCGCTGTCTGCAGAACCCGCTGTCTGCAGCAGAACCCGCTGTCTGCATCAGAATCCGTCTGCAGCAGAACCCGCTGTCTGCAGCAGAACCCGCTGTCTGCATCAGAACCCGTCTGCAGCAGAACCCGCTGTCTGCATCAGAACCCGTCTGCAGCAGAACCCGCTGTCTGCAGCAGAACCCGTCTGCATCAGAACCCGCTGTCTGCAGCAGAACCCGCTGTCTGCATCAGAACCCGCTGTCTGCATCAGAAGCCGTCTGCAGCAGAACCCGCTGTCTGCAGCAGAACCCGTTGTCTGCTCTTTGCTTAGACTAAAAAAGCTGCTAAAAGCTGGGATCAATCGGGCGGGAGAATCAATCAGGATCATCCCTGTTTATACAACTCAGGAAGATGACCTCACTGTTACTGGAATGTGACAGGAATGACTGGCCATTAGAACAGTGCGACTAAACACTGGCCTATCGTTTACATAGAAGGTAATGCGGGCCTGGCCTCGGCTGTGCGTGTCAGAGAGACAATTAGGCCCCTATACACCAGCTAATCCACTGTCGGGTGCGAGCTAATCAAATTCAAACATAGCTGCCCCCCGGAAAACAATGAGGGTCAGGATTACAGCGCTGAACGCATGCGAGAGGCAGTCAACCCCCATCACATGTAGTGTATCGGGGAGGACTTGGTAGTATAGAAAGGTTTTGCAGGTTGTTTTTTTGTGGTTTGGGTGTGAGTCAGTCAGTATCAAACTACACGCAGAAAAATAAAAGTGCAAACTTGAACCAAAAATGGTTCTTTGGAGTGGCCTAATGCTATAGAAAAACCTGGTTCCACAAAGAACCTCTCAAGAACATTTGGGATATTAAATGGTTCTTAATTCCTAGTTATTGGGTGGTGGGTAATGGCATATAATGTGGAAAATAACCAAAGCCCTCCATAGTCATATATAATGATTATGAAATGAAATCTTGTTCATTTTACGTGCTTATAAATCCTGAGAAACTTGCAATGAGCAAGCAGGTAGAGGTTCAGCATCTGTAGGGATCGAACCTGCGCAGGTCAGCTCAGTGGCCTTGTGGTTTGAGTGTCCGCCCTGAGACTGGGAGGTTGTGAGTTCGATCCCCGGCCGAGTCATACCAAAGACTCCCTGCTTGGCACTCAGCATCAAAGGGTTGGAATTGGGGAGTTAGATCGCCAAATTATTCCTGCTGCCGTTCACCGCTCCCCCAGGGGATGGGTCAAATGCGGAGAACAAATTTCGCACACTCAGGTGTGTGACAATCAGTGGGACTTTACTTTACTTTACAGGTAGAGGTTCAGCGTCTGTAGGGCTCTAACCTGTGCAGGTAGAGGTTCAATGTCTGTAGGGATAAAACCTGTGCAGGTAGAGGTTCAGTGTCTGTAGGGATAAAACCTGTGCAGGTAGAGGTTCAGTGTCTGTAGGGATCTAACCTGTGCAGGTAGAGGTTTAGCGTCTGTAGGGATCTAACCTGTGCAGGTAGAGGTTCAGCGTCTGTAGGGATCAAACCTGTCCAGGTAGAGGTTCAGCGTCTGTAGGGATAAAACCTGTGCAGGTAGAGGTTCAGCGTCTGTAGAGATCTAACCTGTGCAGGTAGAGGTTCAGCGTCTGTAGGGATCTAACAAGGTAGAGGTTCAGCGTCTGTAGAGATCGAACCTGTGCAGGTAGAGGTTCAGCGTCTGTAGAGATCTAACCTGTGCAGGTAGAGGTTCAGCGTCTGTAGGGATCTAACCTGTGCAGGTAGAGGTTCAGCGTCTGTAGGGATAGAACCTGTGCAGGTAGAGGTTCAGCGTCTGTAGGGATCTAACCTGTGCAGGTAGAGGTTCAGTGTCTGTAGGGATCTAACCTGTGCAGGTAGAGGTTCAGTGTCTGTAGGGATCGAACCTGGGTGTTTCACTTTTTCACTCCACCAGGCCACCCTGCTGCTGGAAAAATGGTTTCCCTTCCACTGGGAACGAGGGAAATTGCAGCTACATTTGCAGTATGGACAAACAAAGATTTATTAATAAAAACCCCAAATCTTTGTTCTAACTCCTGCAAATGTTTCTGGAATTTCCTCCCAGAAATGAAAGGGTTCGAGAGAGTTAATTAGAGGGTGAAGTTGTGCCAGAATATCATTCAATCTGTTTGCTGTCATACACATTTAGTATTTGAGGTTTTTGTGTGTGTGCACGCTATTATGACGGGCCCTAGTGCCACTTAGATGTGTGCAAGCTAGTAAGATGGGCCCTAGTTCTATTTTGACAGGCCCTAGTGTGAAAGGCATGACTGCTCACTGGGTTTGCAGATGTGCTCAGCTTGTCAGTCTTCTTGATGTTCAGATTTTGCGCCTAAACTGCTCATATCATATCGTCTCATCACGTGATCAAATAGAGACTTGGCATTGGTCAACAACATATTACTCAGCAATCATCATTTATTATTCTGTATTATGACAAAACTACCAAAGAAAAATAAGAAATTATTCGGGCACATAATATAGTACTGCGAGCTGATATCTCTGTGGGTTCATGGGGGGCGGGTGTCCTGCGGGGAGGGGGATATGTTCTGAGTGAATCTATTTGTATATGTATATGTTTGTGGTATTTTGTGTTTTTCTTTCTTTGTTATGTTGAAAAATCTAAATCAATAAAAAATTGATAAAAAAAAGAAATTATTAATTTAATTGAATCGTTTTTTAATAGTTTATTTGTAGTTTTATTTACTGTTAATACATGTAGATAAGCATATCATTTTGTTATAGATTGTCTACTGACTATTTTATATACTGGAGATGAGTTTGGGTTTTTGAGGGCATATAGCAAATAGCATAGTTTTTTTTTCCATTTCCCATAATGCTTCTTTGAACACAGCTGTATTTCCCAGGTGGCAAATATGAATCACTCGCATGTAGGCCCATTCTTCATGCACCCAACACAATGTAGGGGGACCTGCTCTCTCAGCCCATTCTCACTCTGAACTCGCACTAGAGCCCCGCTTTGTCACGAGCCTTCTGCGTTTGCGTCAACGCACCCCGGTACCTTGTGCATTTGAGGCAACACGCCCTGATACCTGGACCGTTAAAAAGCATGCTGTTGCTGCACCATGGGTTCGGGCAAAGGTCAAGTACGGAATCGGGCTTGTCGTCCAGAATGAGTTGGGAGGAGGGGGCCCTCTCTCTCTCCGTGCTTTTGGGTTAGGGACTTGGGCTTGGGGCTTGAAGAGTCTAACTCTAAGCCCACCACGATATCCAGACCCTAACCCTAAGACCACCTACCCAATTCCTACCCCTAAAGACCACCTACCCAATGCCTAAACCCAAACTGTGGAGTCCCGGGGCATAAGTTGACCCCTGCATGACCCCACAGTACCGGTTTAACGTTTTGCCCATGTTTCATAATACGCACAGCTGCGCAAGGTACTGGGGCGCATCGAGCACGTTACTGTACCTCCAATGCACAAGTTACCGGGGTGCGTTACCTCCAACGCACAAGGCGCGTGACAAAGCGGGGCTCTGTTGAGTGAGAATGTGTTGCAGCGCAACAGCGCTCTTTCGTCTGGCCCCCCTATCCCACGGGTGGGTGGGGGGGCCAGTATGGCTACTGCACAATTACACCCCTTATTCATTCTTTACAGTTTACATTGATCATAATGGTTCTTTATCTGCCTTCTGACCAAGGCTCAAACTGAAACTACACTTTACATGTCAGTCATCCAGGTGGCAGAGTGCTCAGGACATGGCTGTTGCTGGGATCGAACCTGTCACCTGGTTACAGGAGGAGGGCCTGTCTGACCGCTGCTGATGGGTGACCCTGTCAACCCAATTAGCTATATTCAGCTAAGTGATCATATTTACAGGTCGAGGTAAGAATAAGCATAAACATATTCGTGAGGGCGAATAAAACCAACCCTATAATAGCCTATTCACGTAGGCCTACGTTGGGGGAGCACTTATCCCAGTTTTCCCCTTTGGTTTTATTTCTCCCCCACTATAACCCGCTCAATCACGGTTAAGTGTTATGTTACTTGACAGACTACATGTGAACGTATCAGATGATAAGGTGGACCAAAGCCTATAAATATACGGCTGCGTGAGGCTCCCGGTGTGTTCCAGTGACCTCTCCTGCCGTGCGCCACCTGCGGATCTGTCAGCTGGCTTCACCTCCAGACGGAGACGGTGCAGCGTGCTGTTCTGTTCACATCTCGGATTTGGCAAAGACTATAGGCTTCGAGGCGACTGCTCATACTCATCTCTGTCTTTTCACTTATGAATTAATAGCGTCTCCGATCTCTTAAACCGATGTCTCACTGTGCGTAAAATGCCGCGCTTCGTGCGTCCTGGCGCGGATGATTCCTTGGAAAATGTGCGCTGTCGGTCGCGTTTTTCTTGACGCCGCGCTGCTGTGGACCGGTGCTGAGCAGGAGTGGCATTTCTGTGAGAAAATCTGGATGAAAGAGCGTCCTTTACCGCTCAGGCATGCATCAAGGAGTGAGATCACTGGCGTTATAAATATCCACCCTGTGCCAGCAGCAGCAGCACAGCTCAGCGCCGGGGTAATGCCCAGCAGCAGCAGCGCTGCATGGGACTCCGCGTGTGTGCGCACGGCTTGTGGTGCCAGCCCGCCCGGACCTCACGAGCGACCCCGGCATGCTGGGGGTGGCCTAGCGCAGTCACACAGCGTCCCCTGTTTGGAAGAATGAATCATGTCCAGCTCTACCTCCTGACCGTCGCCCGCTTGGTTTGCGCCGTGGCCGGAGCAGAGCTCATCTCTTTGGAGGGCCAGTCTGCGGAGGAGGGGGTCCGCTCGGGACGCAGGACGTGCAGACTCTACTGCAGGGTTGGCATTGGCTTCCATCTCCAGATTCACCCCGACGGCAGAGTCAACGGCAGCCATGAGCCCAACCACCTAAGTAAGATTTTGATTTGATTGATTTATTATTATTTATGATTCATTTATTTAAGTGTCATGCTTCCAATGCAGCCCAGAGCATATGGACTTTATAAGACACTTTACCTGTTCAGTTTCACACACATATCTTGACAGGTGAGGCTGACATATCTTACTTAAAAGCTGACATTGCCTTCTACTAGGCCTTAGAAATAAATTGGCAATAAATACTTCAGCTCTAAACAACCACTCCAACTTCTGAGCATCATACCCAGCTCAATCATGTTTTTGCTTTTGCATTTCATCAAACAAGGGAATCCTCAAATACAATATATGAGTTCACTGTAACTACTGAATTATAGATGTTTGGCGCACAGATGGAGCCAAGCATGCCGCGCGTTCCCACGGAGAATGCGCACTGAGTTTAGCCAAACTCTCTATGCAGCTGTGCCTAATCTTTGATGTCATCCCTGGTCGTAACGACGCTGATGATTTACATGCTTACATGAGTTTAGACTAGAGTATACAGTAGGTCAGTGGTTCTCAATGGAGGTCCTGGGACCACCAGGGGTCTTTGAGGTGGTTCAACTGGGGGTCCCCAGGAAACTGATGATTTGTTCAACTTCAGCATTTAATGTAGAAGAAGTTAACACATTAAAGGATATAGAACATGTGTCAAACTCAAGGCCCGGGGGCCAAATCCGGCCGGCACCTCAACTTATGTGGCCCGAAAAATAGCTATTTTTAAATGGCATAATAGTTGTAGGCTACTAGTTGTCTATTTGCCACTGTTTTTCCCTATAATTCTGCTTTCAAAGCTAGTTATTAAGTTATTAAAAAACAATAATAAAATCAGAGAAAATTATGAAATATGATAACACATATAGGTTAGATTAATTTTTTATTGTGTTACATTTACAACCAGGCCTTTGAAGGCAACCATAATGCGGATATGGCCCAGGATGAAATTGAGTTTGACACCTTTTGACTGTTTTGATCATAGTTTCACTGTTATCTCTCTATAGATAGTATGGAATTCTGGACAAAATAATATTATCTATAAAAACATTCTCCGATTTAAATCGGAGTGACGAAATGGGTGTCCGTGTGGTCCTTCTATGGACTAAACTTGGGGTCCTTGATATGAAAAAGGTTGAGACTCAGTGCATTGTGTGACTGAGCCAGCTCAGCAGCGCTCAGGACAGACAGTGCACCTAAACTTAGGTCTGACCCTGTGAAATAGCTGCAGCGGCCATGTGGTTGACATGCCTTGTTTGTATCTCTGCGGCATGTTGGCAGGTAGACTATTTGTGGAAGTAACAGGTGCAGCAGTGAGGGACTAGGATGTTTTGGATTGCCAATCAGCATGATTGTCATCATAACAACACTGAGGTCCAACACCGCAAACAATGTCCACCTGAACAATTGTCACTTTATTGATAGTATTCTGGTACATCACCACGGCCATCTTGGTGGGAAAATAAGGGGTCATTGTAATCAATTAACAGGTGATTACGAGCAAGTGACACAAACAGCCAATGAGCGTATTGTACCACCATATTGGTATAGGAAAATGCTTGTGACATCATGGGAATATGAATACTAGTGAGTCTTCACATCTACGTTTCCTTTCAAAGCAACTGACAGACAGAACAGATGTGAGTTTATTTGCATTGGAAACAAGTGAAGGATTTCAACCTACTGCCACTACGGTGGCACAGTGGCTCAGTGGTTAGCTCTGTGGTTAGCACTGTGGTTAGCTCAGTGGTTAGCACTGTTAGCTCACAGCAAGAAGGTCCTGGGTTCGAACCCCGGTCCGTCCCAGGTCCTTTCTGTGTGGAGTTTGCATGTTCTCCCCGTGTTCGTGTGGGTTTTCTCCGGGTGCTCCGGTTTCCTCCCACCATCAAGAAAGACATGTATGTTAGGGTTAAGACCCCTGTCAGTGCCCCTGACCAAGGCAATGGCAAAACAACTGGAGTTGGTCCCCGGGCGCTGCACTGCGGCTGCCCACTGCTCCTTGTTCTAGGAAGGTTCCTAGTAGAGGATGGGTCAAATGCAGAGGAGGAATTTCCCCCATGGGGATAAATAAAGGATGACTTCAACTCCAACTACTACAACCGACTTTTTCATTTGATTTAAGGGGAATACAATTTTAAGATTGAATAGTGTACTAATATTGGCAGTAGGCTACATATGGTCGACATCAGGGTTATTACATACCAGTACTTGCCAGTTTTTTACTGCAGCCTACTTTTTGTTTTACCTGGCTCCACATACTGCATGTGGAAAATCTGAATTATTGATGTGAAGAAAAAAATGCCATTGGGGCAAAATAATTTTCCTTGGATTCACCTGTTTTACTTAGATGCACCTGTTTTGAGAATTTGAAATGACTAATATCAAGATGTCACTTGATTTTAACAAAATTCTTGAAATAAGTTGGAAACAAGTAAAAATGTGTTCACCCTGACTTTTCCAGATGATTTAAGAAAAATAAGATTTGAAGACTTAAAAAACTATAGACAAAATTAATTTGTTGATGAATGTTGTTAGAATGAAGATAGCTGCCATCAGCAGGGTTACTGATACCAATATTCACCAGGAGAAACGTTTAACATGCCTTGTGAGCAGAAACTTGTGTCGCTCTCTGCCATAGTAATCCTGCATGTGGAACCCGTAGGCCAAAAGACACAAGTCATAAATCAGAATTTCAGTTCTTACTGAATCATAGGATCTGTCATCGCTCATGTGTTGATGAAACAGAGGACGGTCAGCGTGAACGTGCACTGCTGCACTTGTGCCTCCATTTCACGGTGTGCTTCAGAAGAGTTGTCAGGTTACACGGGTCCAGGGTGACGAGTGGGCGGCCATGTGTCTGTGGCTGCCTGTCTGAGCCACAGACTGGCTCTCTCTGTAACATGAAGACGCTTTTATCATCACACATGCATCTGATTTCATATCGCCTATATTAAAGTGCTCTTCTACTGTAGGGAGAATATTCATCAGGGAAATTGAATATGCGTGTGTTATTTTCAGTGTTGGGAGTAACTAGTTGCTACCAGGGACTACTTGCTACTAGGCATCGAGCGCGCCTAGTAGCACAAAATAACCATAATTTATCTGGATGGCTGCAACCCAGTCACCAAAAGCAAAAGTTAGCTTTTAACGTGTCCGCAAACCAGAGATATGGACAATCTCAACACAAATTTAAAACAAAACATTTACATTTTACCTTTCTAAAACGTCGGCATTTTACCTTTCTAAAACACCTGCATTTTACCTTTGTAAAACATCAGAATTTTACCTTTCTAAAACTTCTGCCTTTCTAAAACATCTGCATTTTACCTTTCTAAAACACCATTTTACCTTTGTAAAACATCAGAATCGTACCTTTCTAAAACGTCAGCATTTTACCTTTCTAAAACACCTGCATTTTACCTTTGTAAAACATCAGAATTTTACCTTTCTAAAACGTCTGCCTTTCTAAAACATCTGCATTTTACCTTTCTAAACACGTGTCTGCAAACCAGGGATAGTAGAATCTCAACGTAAATTTGAAACAAAACGGCTGTCAACTTTAAAACCTGGCTGCATTTCCAAAGTTAACCATAAATAAAACAACTTTAATAATTTTGGTTATAGGCAACTAAACAGATTGGTTAAGGTTAGGATTATGGTTTGGGTTCAGCTTAAATCACCAAAACGTTAACTGTGACTTACAGTTGAAATGTAGTGTTTGAACACGCTGGGATGCAACCACAGCTCTCTGGTGTTAAAGGCAAGTTTTCACGTCAATCCACCCAGACCACAACGTGCTTCCTGGCCTCCGTGCTAGCTGCTAGCAGACTCTAGTCTATATAACATTGATACACATATCTAGAAATGTTCACATGCAACATCTTGTATTCTGGTGAGCAGGCTGCCCTCTCTCACCCCTCCCGGTGTGTGTTTGTGTCCAGGTGTGTTGGTGAGCAGGCTGCCCTCTCTCACCCCTCCCGGTGTGTGTTTGTGTGCAGGTGTGTTGGAGCTGTTTGCGGTGTCTCAGGGGGTCATCGGCATCAAAGGGGTCTACAGCAACAGATTCCTGGCCATGAATAAAAGAGGATGGCTGCATGCCACTGTGAGTATCCCACACGCTCCCAGGCTGCGTTACAGTATCCAACACACTCCCAGGCTGCGTTACACGTTCCCAGGCTGCGTTACAGTATCCAACACACTCCCAGGCTGCGTTACAGTATCCAACACACTCCCAGGCTGCGTTACAGTATCCCACGCGCTCCCAGGCTGCGTTACAGTATCCAACACACTCCCAGGCTGCGTTACACGTTCCCAGGCTGTGTTACAGTATCCAACACACTCCCAGGCTGCGTTACACGTTCCCAGGCTGTGTTACAGTATCCCACCAACTCTCAGGCTGCATTACAGTATCCCACACGCTCCCAGGCTGTGTTACAGTATCCCACACACTATCAGGCTGCGTTACACGTTCCCAGGCTGTGTTACAGTATCCCACACACTCCCAGGCTGCGTTACAGTATCCCACAAACTCTCAGGCTGCATTACAGTATCCAACACACTCCCAGGCTGCATTACAGTATCCAATACGCTCCCAGGCTGCGTTACAGTATCCAATACGCTCCCAGGCTGCGTTACAGTATCCAACACACTCCCAGGCTGCGTTACAGTATCCCACACACTCCCAGGCTGCGTTACACATTCCCAGGCTGTGTTACAGTATCCAACACACTCCCAGGCTGCGTTACACGTTCCCAGGCTGTGTTACAGTATCCAACACACTCCCAGGCTGCGTTACACGTTCCCAGGCTGTGTTACAGTATCCCACAAACTCTCAGGCTGCATTACAGTATCCCACACGCTCCCAGGCTGTGTTACAGTATCCCACACACTCCCAGGCTGCGTTACACGTTCCCAGGCTGTGTTACAGTATCCCACACACTCCCAGGCTGCGTTACACGTTCCCAGGCTGTGTTACAGTATCCCACACACTCCCAGGCTGCGTTACAGTATCCCACACACTCCCAGGCTGCGTTACACATTCCCAGGCTGTGTTACAGTATCCAACACACTCCCAGGCTGCGTTACACGTTCCCAGGCTGTGTTACAGTATCCCACACACTCCCAGGCTGCGTTACACGTTCCCAGGCTGTGTTACAGTATCCCACACACTCCCAGGCTGCGTTACAGTATCCAACACACTCCCAGGCTGCGTTACAGTATCCAATACGCTCCCAGGCTGCGTTACAGTATCCAACACACTCCCAGGCTGCGTTACAGTATCCAACACACTCCCAGGCTGCGTTACAATATCCCACACACTCCCAGGCTGCGTTACAGTATCTCACATGCTCCCAGGCTGCGTTACAGTATCCCACACGCTCCTAGGCTGCGTTACAGTATCCAACATGCTCCCAGGCTGCGTTACAGTCACTGATGACATCACCCATCACTGATGACATCACAATCAGTTTGAGGAACACTACATTACACCAGTGCTCTGGACCATGCGCTCACAAACTGCAGTTTAGGCGAAAGCTGTGATTTTCCTTTTAAAGTTTTGATCCATCACGTTCTGCGCACCGAGAAGATTTCCCGACAGTGTCCATAGCCGACATCATAATTTAACTCGGGCAAATCTACAGTGTAGGACACTTCTCTCTGCAGCTCCACTGTGTGATAAAATAGGTGTGAGATGTATTTCTACATTTACAAAAATCTTGCCACTTTAAGTGCAAATGTTGATATTTTCATTAGTTTTGAGAGCTTTGCATCTGCACTGCATAGCAAAATCTCTAAATCCGATATCAGCATGTCTGGCATAGCCTACTGTTGTAATCTTTAGAAGTCACAAATAATTCAGTCTTTAAAATCCCCCCCAAACACAGAATATAAGGCCAGATCAGCCCACAGCAGCTTGGCCTTGCTGCAGCCCCACTGGCATGAGCTACTGGAGAAGCAGATTAGGGCCTGTCTATGGCTGATAATAAACAAGAGGAGCGAGCCACAAAGTGATAATATACAAGAGGAGCGAGCCACAAAGTGATCATCAATAAACAAGTAATCAGGCAAGCAGCAACACAGCGGGAGCTGCAGGGCCTGTGAGACTGCGAGTCATGTCCAGAAAGCTGTGGGTTCGATAGCTGTGCGTCGGCCATTTCTGTTCCCCTCAACTCCCTGTTATTGTTTTCTAACCCGTGGCAGCGCGGAGGGATGTGGCGTTATTTACTGCTGCGTCGCCCCGTGAGACTGCATTCTCTGCCACAGCTATAGCTGAAAATCCACTCATGCGCCCGACTGTTCACCAGCAGATAGCAGCAGCGTATTCAGTTCCATTTAACTATTGTCATTCCCGCTGACATTAAAGGAATACTTCACCCAAAAATGAAAATGCTGTCGTCTACTCACCCTCATGCCAAATGAAACCCAGGTGAAATGTCTTAGTCGGTATGACCCACAGGGAGGTTGCAAACACAACCTCGTAGCCGCCTTCTCTATACAACTGAAGTCAATGGGGACCTGTTATTTAGAGTTCCACACAAACAAAGTTCAACAATCACATTGAATAGAGAGCCAAAGTGAACGTCACTTCCTGTCTTTCTCCCTAAGGTTAGGAACCACTGATCTAACCAGACAAAGGTGTCCTGCCTCCAACTAAAGACCTGTGAAGCATTGGCACCGTCTGTCCCCGTTTGTCTCAATGGTGGCCTGCTGCAAGGGGTTCATTCCTGCGGTCCAAAATGTCTGCAGTCCACTCTCATCTGCCCCCATGTCCCATTCCAAACTGTCTTCAGTGTCAGAAATGAAAGTCCATCTTTCTACGCCCAGTCGCTCTGCATCAGCCACAGGTGCTTCATCTGGCTCATCTGTGTCTGACTTAGATGTTGTGTCTGCATGACTCCCCCAATCGACTCCATCAGCCTGAAGTCGCTGCCCTCAGAGCATGACTGTTGCCAGGCTTTGGTTCCAGTGTGGATCGAGGTATCTGCTCCGGGTCGTCAGGGCTGGGGTAAATACAGAGCAAAAGTCACGCCCACTTACGGGTTAGGCATACGAACCAAGGGATTTCATCTGCCATTTATTTTCCCCCATATAGACATTTCATAAAATGCTTATAAAAATAGTTTTACTTGGTCAAACCAAGAGATTCAGCTCTATTCAGAATCAGGAGAGACAATAGAACATTTCACTCGGACCTAAAAAAAAACAAAACAAAAAAATTATACTTTTTTATGTTTTGTTGTTGTTTTTGGTCCGAGTGAAATATTCTATAGATACAGTCGGTCTGTGTGGGAATGCCTACACAATTCTAAATGGCTGGTGCACAAGTGGGGTAAAACCCCCCAAATATCTCAATGGGTTGACTCACCAAAGGACAGTGCTGCAGCTCTACACTACAGGATTGGGGATTCTAGAGCAGGTACATAGACGTCTTTTCAGGTGTGCGTTTACTGTGGTGGTTGAATCCCCGATGCTGTCTGCCTGCGCTGGGCTAGCAGCTAAATGCTAACTATGCTGAATGGGGAGAACGGGGGATTTACCCAATGGATTTACCCCACCCCCCCATGCCCCCAGCCAACTACCCCAGCGTCTATGACGACGAGACAGAGACTGTCTCTATGGTTTCTCCTGATTCAAATATAGCTGAACCGCTTGGTTTGATCAAGTAAAACTATTTTCATAAGCATTTTACAAAATGTCTATGGAAGAAAATCGCTTAGTTCGTATGCGTAACCCGGAAGTGGTCCTGACTTTAGCTCTCTGTGACTGAGCCCCGGAGCTACAGCGGGCGAGGACAGCACACAGGCCAGCTGCAGTGCATCTGTCAGAGTGATTCTTTACGGTCGTGATCAGAGCGCAGGGTTGCCGACCAGCAGCCCGGAGCAGCGGGGAGTCACTGTCTTGCTCAAGGACCCTTCAGCAGGGGGTGTGTGCCATGCTTCTGTGTTCAATCAGGTTTGGCTTTGCCCATCTTGTGTGGATTGTAGTGGTACAAGCATTGGTGGCATATATGCTGCTCTAGCAACACATTCTCAACTCCCAACTTGTCAAATGCTGACGTTTGGTCAGTACCCCCCTTGGTGTCACTTGTTCACGCACTGGGTACCCCTTTTCCAGACGACATATTCATTATAATATGACGTAACATGGCGTATGATTGAGAGATGGCTAACATTACAATGCTAACTTTAGCTGCCTGGTACAAGTAGCCAACTAACTTGCTATGCAAACTATGCCTATAATAACTTTCATTTTCACATGTTTGAAAAGGGAATTGATGCTCTACTAACTAATGACTGCCATGCTATGAATTTAGAAAAAAAAAAAAAAAAAAAACTCCCAAAAATCCCCACAGTTTCAAAACAATTACCAAAAAGGGGTACCCAGGGCCGTGTGTTAAAAGGTGATGCCAAGTTCATGTTCATGACTTGCTTGCTAACTTGCTAATGGAGATTGCTATATTTTTTATTGATATTTTGACCAGAGTTCCTTGGCCCTGCCCACTTTAACTCAACCAATGAGATTGTTTCTGCCTCTGAGAAATGTTTGTAGAACTAAAGCTGTGATCTGCCAGCTGCCTGTTGAAGTGCCTTGTTGATTAGGGGTGGATGTAACCCCCCGCGGGGGCTCCCAGACAGACAGGGCCCCACGCCCAGCCGGGTGTCAGGTGACACACTCAACCTTATCTCCCTGCATCGTCTGTCACATTTCATATTCACATGTTTTCACAGTGGCAGGTTATTGCCCCCAATGGCGGGCAGGGAGACAGATGCACATGACAGTGTGTGACCTACCCAGCAAGCCAGCACAAACATCAGCTCTTCAAAGGTGAAAGGGTCGCCTGCATTTGTTGAACAAACACTGAGGGAGGGAGCGATGGAGGGGGAGAGAGAGAGAGAGAGAGGGAGGGAGAGAGAGAGAGAGAGAGAGAGGGAGTAATGATAGCAATGAGAGGCAAAGAGAGTGACAGGGAGAAATACAGAGCCAAAGTGAGAGACAGAAAACATTGATTGAACAAATTAATTTGATTTGTTACAGGTACAGTAGAGGAGTTAGTCATTAGTAACTGTTCACCTGTGCTCGTGACACAGCTCACCCTGAGGTTCATGGGAAAGGTCCTTTTAACAGAGTGATGAATCCAGCAGCTTAGAGCCGGCTTCAACACATGGCTCAACAGCTGTGCAAGCATTCTGATTTTAACAATAAGATCTGATCTGTGGAATCTGATTTTAACAATAAGATCTGATCTGTGGAATCTGCCTGCAGCCATTAAACCTATGGGGACCAACGCTTCTTCCTGGCATGTCATCTGTGTGTGTGCGCGCGCGCGCGCGCGCGCGTGTGTGCGCACGCGCACACACACACACACACACACACACACACACACACCCACACACGCGCATGACTGTGGTTGTACTGGTCAGCTTCCAGGTGTGAATGTGAACAGGGCGCTCCTGAAAAAGACAGCAGTACTGTTCTCAGTACTCCCCTGTATAAAATAAAGGCAAAGGGCAGCTACTTAAAAAAAATCTAAAATATCAGATCGTTTTGATTTGTTTATAACCTTCTTTTTTTTGTCACAGCATAATTCCATTTGTGTCATTTCATAGTTTCCATGTCTTTACTGTTATTCTCACATTTGGAAAATAGTAAAAATGAAGAGAAATGTGGTGTGTCCAAACTTTTGACTGTAGTGTACGTGCTCCACTGCATGCGCCTATATAAGTGTCATTCCCCTGGCTTGGTCAAATTGAGTGTTCAGTTACATCATTAGCAAGCCACCCATAGCAGTCACTTCTTGCGAGTCACGTACAATTTCCTAATCATCTTTAAAAACAACAGCCAAAAGGCATAGCTGAGCAACTGAAGCGTTTCTCCCCTGCTGCTGCTGCTGCTGCTGCTACACGCCTTCTGGTGACTGGCATGTTTACCACAATGTAAATGGCATCGTGTTCTGCTATGCTGCACTTTGCAGCAAAGCAGAACCGTCCATGGGTGCATGTTAGAGTTCCCACCCAAAGGTATTTTTAGGCACAAAACAGGGAACATTCAATGAATATCTGGACCTCAGATGATGACATTGAGTTATGGGGCTGCACGGCGCATTGTAAACACCGCATGCCAATACTGTTGATACATTTTCTGGCTGTAGGACACAGTCGGAAACTGTAAGATTCAAGAACGCATATCGACCTGGGACTGCTCATCGTCAGAGTCAGAGTACTAACTAACGAGTACTTCTCAGAGTCCTAACGAGCACTGAACAGAACAGAATACATGTACTGTATTGTATATAGACAAGAGAAACAAAAACAATCATGATTGGATAATTGACAATAATTAATTGATGCATCACAAGCAATGGAAACTTAAATATATATATATATATATATTTACATCCCAATTTCACAAAATAATGCAGGTAGCAGCTCTGGACTACTGACGTCGTATCTTCTGTCATTTTGGAACTTTATGTGCTGCAGTCCTTCAGATCAGGATTTATATGGACAGAGATGTGGTCAGTGGGGAGGATAAAGGAGACTGGGTCAGCTTCCAGATGCTTACTGGATGTTTTCCAGGGGCCATTTCTTTCTCTCTCTCAGACATAAAGGCAATTATGTGAGCAGCAGCCCACAAGACAAACACAGGCTTGAGTTACATGGTAGACACAGGCTTGAGTTACATGGTAGACACAGGCTTGAGTTACATGGTAGACACAGGCTTGAGTTACATGGTAGACACAGGCTTGCGTTACATGGTAGACACAGGCTTGAGTTACAGGGTAGACGCAGGCTTGAGTTACATGGTAGACACAGGCTTGAGTTACATGGTAGACACAGGCTTGAGTTACATGGTAGTAATGCAAACAGAATCCCCACATGTCTGAGCTGCTGAGCCTTGTTTACATCTTTGTACTGGGCAGATCCAGTGTCATGTACTAACTGGTCATTTAGAAAGGTGGCAGACGTGGACCTGGTGGTGGTATGCAAACAGAAACCCCACGTTAGCCAGCAGGTGTGGACCTGGTAGAATAGTAGCGTGGGGGGGGCATCATGGGCATTTTCAAACTCGATCTATCGCCCTCGCAAAATCTGTTGACAGACAGACAGACAGACAGACAGACAGACAGACTGACAGACACAGACAGACAGACAGACACACAGAAAAACAAAGTACAAAGTACTAAAAACTGTTTCGACTGAGTGAGGACTGACTGACTGAGATGACTGACTGACCTGTCCTGACTTTTCCATCTCATGACCCCAGCTGGTCCAGCGCTGTGGTAAAAAGACTGTGGGAAGAGAGGCTTATATAGAACCTTGACAAGAGTTCCTTCTTTGCCCCATCAAGATTGCCAGCCATGACACCTTTCTCTCCCTCTGCTGCAGGAATGGTTCACGGACGACTGTAAGTTCCGGGAGCGTTTTCAGGAGAACAGCTACAACACGTACGCCTCAGTGATCCACATGAACCACAGGACAGGGCGCGAGTGGTTCGTGGCCCTCAACAAGAGGGGCAAAGCTAAGATGGGCTCCAGCCCGCGGGTCAAGTCCCAACACGTCTCCACCCACTTCCTGCCCAGGGTCAGCGTGCAGGACAGGAGCGAGCGCGGCTTCACCATCGCCCACCGGAGCAAGGAGAGACGGAAAGCCTCGCCGCTGCCCAACCCGCCAATGGCCAAACTCAGCATCCCTGCGGCCGCGCCACCCAGACGGGCTCAAGTCAAGTACTGGCCCAAGTACCGGTTTGGATAGAAGCCGTAGGGTTTGGCTCTATCAGGGGGATACTTGTTTTATAGATATTGGACATAAGAAGGAATGGACTTGCTCAAAAAATAGACAATGGTCATTTATCATGTTCAAAGCATTCCAGTTATCTGTGAAGTGTGTTCAAAACACAAAGGGCTGCCAAACACAACTATTGTCGTCCCGTCTCCACTTGACTTCATGATGCACTGTTCGGTTTTATCTTCCTATTTGAACACCAGAAACCATCTTTAACATTTTTCCAGCCACTTTTGAGACACAAAATGCTCTTTCAAACCTGCCATGAAAAATAGACTATTAAAGGAACACTCCGTCGATTTACAACCAGCTTTGTATCATTACAAAATCAGTAGTATATCCGAAAAGTGTCAACAGTTTTGCGCGTATTCATTTACTTTGAGAGTTGGCTTGAGTTAAGTTTTGCACCGGTGATGTCACTCATGCACAAATGACATCACTGGTCCACAACTTAACTCAATCAACTCAACTCTCACTAACTGTCAAACTAAATGAATGCCTGCAAAGTTTTCGGATATACATGTACTGATTTTGTAATGATACAAAGCTGGTTGAAAATCGGCGCAGGGTGTTTCTTTAAGGACATATCTCTTATCCAAACATATTAAGTACCAATCAACGATCCCTCTACTAACACTATTTTATGGTAATTGACACAAAAACAAGGGATGTCCCTCCTGAGTTCTGCCTCCCCCTAGACAGCTGGGGATCAAGGAGAAAACTGTCCATCAAAACTATCATTTTAGCCACCGGCTGTCACCCGAAAAATCCCCAGTCACGACCTCAGGGCATTCCACCCAGGAGGAGCGCGCCGGCACCGCGGGGATAGAGATGCCGGGCGAGAGTGGACCCATGTTTTGGAGAAGGCTCAAGCCAGAGGTATATCAGATGGCAGACAGCCGCGCGATTAAAAATGTGTTGGGAAAACCCACGTCTGAGGAGGAAGGAAGGCCATCTGAACTGTGCTCAATGCTGTTTTTTTTTCTTCATTCTCAACCTGAAAGTACAGATGTCACTCATTTAGATTCGCAGCACTGCTGCAGTACTGCCACAGCGGGAACAGTGAGGGATTCTGCTATTTCAATGTTTTCTCTGTTCTTACAAAAGCCACAATGTGGCAGCAGCACTGCCAAACTAAATGAGCAACATCAGTTGTTTTCCCATGATGTTTTTGTGTTGTTGTTGCATTACAGTATATGACCCTCATGTGCCAAAGAAATATTTTTTGTACCGATATTTTTTTTGTATAAAAACTTATGTATGAAACAAAGAGTTTTTATGAATATTAAAAATAAATCTATCAATGGTTATCAATGATGGCAAAGGTTACATGCAGAATGTATTTGTTTTCTAATCAAGTGAAACGCAGCTGGTTAGACTTGTGCAGTATTACAGCACATCAGTGTCAGAACTACGAGTCGAAGGCCCCATGGTTGTAGACATTCTCATCCATTTCCCCAGAGCCCCAGATTTTCCCAGGATTCAACATTCCAGTAGGAAGTCCATTCTCTAACCTCAGACAGCGCCTACAAGGATTATTGATTGGATAAAAGGAAGGAAGCCCAATCAAGAGGAGGCCAGCACCGCAGCAATTCAGCCGCAGGGCTTGGACAGGCCGGCCAATCGGATTCGAGTGAGGAAAAATCACTTCCTGAGATGTTCTTGGAATGACAGCTTCTATACGTCACATGACCTCTCTTTGCCTGGAGAAGTCATTCAGCTTAAGATCTTCCCCTCTCTCTGACTTGCTGTGCCGTTTTCTCAGGAATGAGTTGATGTTAATCTATTGAAGTGTAATTTATCTCAAATGACCAAAATAACTATAGACCAAATCAGCGGGATGTTTACATTTACTTCCGGGTACCCCTGAGGTCCACACATTATAATGGCGGTGGACGGCACAAACTGACGTGTTGAAGACAAAAACAGACAAAGAAGACAAAAATGGTTCGTCCGTGTTGTGTTGTTGTTTAATATCATTCATAACAACACTTTCACTAACGTTAGTGGAGACCAGACTAGCTAATTTACCTGTTGGACCAGACCAGAGTAGACTTGACGCTAAATTAAATTAACGTGGCGTCAGTAGCTCTGTTTGTAACGTTAACGTAACCTCGCGTCACCAGGCTCTTCTACGTTAACGAGTCTGCAAAACAGCGAGTTTGACAGACAAAAACAAACGTTATTATCTAGCTAACACTACATAAAACAAACACAGAAGAAAGGCTAGATACGTCGGACAAGCATGTTTACCAACCGTTTAACCATTTAAATTGAAAGTAGTCGGCCGAAAACAACGAGAGGGTTTGACAGCATTTATTTGACAACACGCACATTTAAACCTGCCGCCTTCCCCAAGTGGTACCCGGAAGTAAATTTGTTTACATGGTGACGTCACGGTGATTTGGTCTATAGGAGCTGTAGGAAAGAGGAAGGAGCAAGAACATCAGGAGCTGCTACTGTAGCCTGCTACAGTGAAGATTTTGGCTAAAAACACGCTGTAAATGATGATGATTTTTCTTCTGTTGTTTTTTAACGTTGAAAGTTGGTCACTATTCACTTCGATTGTTTTGGAGAATTTTGCAATGGTGTTTTCACATAACCATCTGGGAACAAGTCACTCTGGAAACTGTTTCAAAGGTGCAGAAAAATGGGATAAAAAAAAAACAGGGTGGGGGGGGGGGGGGGGGGGGGCAATGCCCAGCAGATTAAACAGCTACCTGTGCCCATCCACAGTGTCCACCTCACTGTCCACCCGTCTGTATTGTAAATGACAAGGATTCACTGTTTCCCCATATAACTGTGCTCTTGGCAGGCTGGAAACCCTGTGAAACAGTCACAGGACAATAAGACTCCCCCATTAAAACTCTGATGAAATTCTGCAGTGTGTTTTTCCACTTACTACTATATGGGCAGCAGCTGACACTGTAACTCAGCCATTCCCAACCTGTGGGGCGGGGCCCGTTGGTGGGCCGCAAAGGTATTGCAAGTGGGCTGCTCTTCCGGGTTAGGTACAGTATATATGAACCAAGGGATTTCATCTGCCATTTATTTTTCCATGGCCTTTAAACTTCTTCCAGCTTCACACCCTCGGCCTAAACCTGGAATAATGCACCACATGATGAAGTTTATCCAACCCAATGATGTCACTCACTAAAGTCCTGCTAAATGTTCATCTCATCATATCTGGCAACTTTATTGACTGTAAAGTGTAGAATAAAGTGTCAGTGGGAATGTTCTAGGCTGCGTTTACATTAATACTGTGTGACTCTTGGCTGTCATGATCCTCTTTTATTATCATTTTGTTTAATTTTCTCACGCAGCATGACTTTTAATGGCTCTGCGGTGACGTACACGGAAAGTGAGGTAAGGATGAAAAATATTGTTATGAATATGCTCTCATGCAACAGCTATGTAACGCTCAGCGTGGTCATATCCATGCTTAATACCATATGAGCACAGATATACAGTATGAGCACAGACAGACGTATGACAAAAGGTGCTGGAGGAGAATCCAGACAGGCTTAAAGGCCATGTTAGGCCGTTTTGTATAGATTCACACTTTGTTTGCAGCTATTATCCACACTGCCCCCTATTGTTCTGAGCATAAAGCCTCACCAATAAACATAATAGAAATGCATTTAAGCACAATATTGTTTCACAATATATCATCTGTGTCTATGTGATTTGGAGGACTGTTGGGGGTCCACCATTCTTCTTCTTCTTCTTCTTCTTCTTCTTCTCTTCTTAATAATAATAATAATAATAATAATAATAATTATTTTGCAGCCTCTGTCACCTGCTGCAGGCCTAGCCAATACATCTCTCTCTCTCTCTCTCTCTCTCTCTCTCTCTCTCGCTCTCTCTCTCTCTCTCTCTCTCTCTCTCTCTCTCTCTCTCTATTCTGTGTCTGTTTGGTTCTTCACATGGAAAAGTTAGGAAACTATTTGGAAAGGTTTGGGTTGGTGTAAGTCACTTATTGAAAGGCACATGCCCATATTCCCTGTCATTATGCTGCGTTCATTTAATATCAGATGAAGGATCCGATGACATCTCATAGCCCGAGTACACTTAATTGTATGCCTATATTAGCCTACTGAGAATATGCTTGATAATTTTTGTCTTTCATCATCTTAGCTGCAGCGGGACGCGGGAGATATCAGAGCCCACAAAAATCCCATGTGTCCTACTTGTTATAGCCTAGCTGAGGGTTGTGAACGTTTCTCCTCCAGAGTGTAGCTCGTATAAATGGGGTAAATCCAAGTTGACATGAACGCATCATCATTCGAAACAGCGATGCCTACTCGCCCACAACCACAACGCATTTTCGGGATGCCCCGCCCTCCGCCACCACGCACGGCACGGCACGGCACGGCACGCTCCACAGAGCGTGGTTGCTATAGCAGCAGATAGTTCTGCTAACGTCAACAGGGAAGATGGAGGACAGCAACATGACCGCTCCTGTCATATTTAACTCCTACGAGGATTACCTCGACTCCAAACTCACGCCGTTGGATTTGTTTTACTTGGATGTAAGTAATGTTACGCGCCGTTAGTATCTAGCTAGTTTTGTCCCGTTTCATGTATGGTAGAAAGTCCTGCGAGGCAACATGCCAGAATGTTGAATAGAGTTTGGTTATACAGTGTAACCATACTGAGAGTGCACGCCATGTGTCGTGGCTACTATTAACTTATTTGTAAGTCTAGAAACACGTGTTTTGTTGAAATTCTTGTTCGCCTCTCATTCACAAGTTTCATTTACCGAGCAGGAGGTAACTTTTGCTGCGTCCATGTGGCAGAAACGTCTTTGCATTGGGTTTTGTTGGTGTAGTTTTACAGATGCAGGCTAGGTGGCAGTCACACACAGGCAGGGTCTCCCACAACTGGGCCCCTGTTGAGGCCACGAACCAATAGTTCTCTCAAGCTGGGAAACTGGGATAGGAACCCCCAAAGTGGTCCTTGAAAGGATTCCCAGGGCTCTTGAACAAACCGTGTTACATTTCATTCATTCACTTGAAGTTAGTAGATTTCACTCTCCCTACTCTCATCTCCTCAAAACATTAGAGACAAACAACTAAAAATGCCCTCAAATGCAGGAATGTAGGGTGAAAGGAAAGTGTTATAAGCAGTAGGGCTGGCTATCGCCACTGACTTCCCGATACGATTCCGATACACAACGTCCCAAGTCGATACGATTTCCGATACGATACGATTCGATATCGATATTTTAGTTACAATACAAGGAACCCTCTAACCTGGTGCATTATTAAAAAATATTAATATTTACATTAGGAATTGACCATAAAGCAAGCAGTTACATCATGTAATTCTTTTTTATTTAAACATGACCAACATAGTCATTCAACATCTTATCTTTCTTTACAGTCTTCTGTCTCTTTCTTTACAGTCTTCTGTGAGAAGCCAAACAAATTTAGATTTCCACTATACAACAGAATAATTGAACAGCAGCATGTTGTAAACAGTGTTTCATAAAGTATAAATGCTTTGTAAATAAAATTAAACAAAATTAAATACAGCTCATGAACATTTCCAGTTCACAAACATTATAGTGCAAACAGATTTGAGGTCTGTACATCTGGCTCATGGTGCATGCAAAATGCACATGTAGCCTACAGTATTTATGTTTTTGTTTCAACTACAAACATAAATAAACGTCAACTTGAAACTATGTTTTAACTACCACACACAGCCTATAATATTATAGCCTATGTTTATTATTATTATTATTATTATTATTATTATTTTTTTTTTTTTTGTAAAATGCATTTTAAAAGATCGATACTGGGATTTATGTATCGATACTTGTTCCTTCACATGAATATCGATTCAATATCGATATATCGATTTTTTTAACCCAGCCCTAATAAGCAGTGGTTCTCTTTTTGTCTCGTGACCCCTTCAAACAAAGCGATGCCTACTCATGACCCCCGTCAACCAAAAAAGAGAAGATTTTCACATTTCAGGATCTCCTGATGACCCCATGGGGGGTCCTGACTCCCCAGGTTGAGTACCACGGGTCTAAATATTATTTGATGCCCTGGCTGGATTTTGCAGATAGAGTAGTAAGGCTGATCCGTAGCGGCTTCTGGGACGTGAGTCGGGGTCTTAATTGGCCTCGGCTGGGTCTACTGGGCGAGGGTGTATGATGTTGACAGACCCGAAACACCTTACGACCCCAGATAACATCACTGATGACACGTCCTAGCGCATGCGGCAGTAGTGTATTTGAGAATGATATGAACAAGGTTGTGAATCCATAAGACATGTTCCCTTGCTGGTGCAGTTATCATAGCTTACCTCTTGTCATGAAGCTTGCTGTCTGTAAATGACCAGCATCATTTCAAAACTACTGATTACTGTGTCCATGCTATTCCCCCGAAATCAACACAGGTCACAACAGCAACCTTGACACCTTATTGGGCTCACTTTAACTAAACCAACAACATTCCTCTGGTTAGGAAGGCCCAAACTGCTGGCAGGATTTTGCAGGGTGCCCAGGTGTGTGTCCAGGTCCTCACACAGCCTTAAAATAGATAATAAATAATTACTTCACGGACAACTAACATGTTTTGTAATTTGTATTTCTGAAATCCTACCATTTCATTCCAAAACATGTCAATATTCCAAATTCACATAATGATTGTGTCCTCAAGAACACTATTTTGTAACCAAAGATCTTTTGATGACCCATAACTTAAAAATAGTAACCTGCTTTACATTTATGCCTATGCTTTTGTATGAGTTGTTTTTTCTTTTTAAATCTTTTCTTCTCCCCCCCAATCAGAATCAGAATCACTTTTATTGCCACAATATGCAAGATTAGATACGAGGAATTTGTCTCAGTGTAAGTATGCAGCATACCAGTATTCAGATATAATAATAATATAATAATGATAATAACAATCAAACAGTTGATATATCAGTTTGGAATCACACTGAACCATATTTTGATAGGAGGACTGTTTAATTTTCTGCTTAAAATGTGTTAATGTTTGTAACTGGTGTCAAAAACGTCTTTAAAAAGCTTAAAACGGCAAACACACTCAGTATAATGGACATTGTTTAAAAAAAAGGTTAGGTCAGCTTTCGACCAGTAGATGGCACAATTGCTAATGGTATAGTGGCCATAGTGGCCAGCCACTCTGTTTGAACACCTGTGTTTACAGAGGTTAGAGAGCAGCTCATATCTGACCTGATAATCAGCTGCAGTCAATCACTATCAGACTCAATCACCCGAGCGTTGTGACAGAGCACACTCAGCAGGCCGCTCTGACCGCTGCGTGCATGCTGATAAGGCCTAAGTGCCGATAAATCGGCTCATTATAAACCTCTTTTTCCTGGACGTTCCTGTTTAGAGCCTTTGGCAACGTGTGATTGGTCGAGAGCGGGAAGCAGTCACAGTATGTACATTATTACACAATCACTGCACATTCAGCAAGGCCTTTGCCACGGTAGACGCCAGCTCCCGGTGTATAGACCCTTTTCACAGCAACCGTTCTGAGGTGGGTAAAGCAGGAAGTAATGCATGTGTAACCAATACCGTTAATGATGGTTCCATTCTGTTTTAGGTGTCCAGTGACAGGGCGGCCCTCATTGATGTTATTGGTAATGGTTACACCTGCTTTACCTCCTGCTTTATTACCACCTCCAAACGGGTTGCTGTGTGGAAAGGGCCCGAGAAGCGGCTTGTTCGAACGGTCTCGCTCAATGAGCCTTGAAAATGAAGACAATGATTTCCAGGGCCATTTTGGGACCGGCAAAAGTCTGAGAGTCATTTCTGGTGAGCCACATGAAAGCGGGAGGAAAATAGAACTTTTCCTCCCTGGTGCGGACGCAGAGCGGAGGGCCTGCATGAGCGCCGGCCGCTGGGTACGATGACTTTGACATGTGGCACAGCTTTGATCTCAGCAGCCCACAGGATCTGACAGCAAGATCTGCTCCTAGATGATGACTTTATGACTTGGCCCTTAAATGATGGTGGGTCTGCAAACAGAGATTACAATAATGTAGTTTACCATCCCTGAAGACGTCCTGACACACAAACTCAAACATTGTGGGATTCAGATTCAAAGATTGGAAAATGAGTGGACCTCTGCACATGTGTGAAATCACATTGCCACCACAAAACAGAAACAAAATGTGAAGTCTGTAGAGTTGTAAAGCTAGCTAGCTAATCATCACTTCCACATTCCATGGGATATAGGCAGGCAGGGCGGGGGAACTGACATTTATATCTGCAGGCCACAGTGGCCGGTAAGTCCCCAAACTGACCAATTATCTGTGATGTTTTACCTTCATCTGATAGCACTCAGAGAGACAGGGAAGAGAGAGAGAGAGAGAGAGAGAGAGAGAGAGAGAGAGAGAGAGAGAGAGAGAGAGAGAGAGAGAGAGAGAGAGAGAGAGAGAGAGAGAGAGAGAGAGAGAGAGAGAGAGAGAGAGAGAGAGAGAGAGAGAGAGAGCTGCACAATGAATCAGTATATATATCAGTGTATGTATATATATATATATATATATATGTATGTAGATACTGTATGCTCTCTCCTTGGCTGACTGTGTCCTCTTGCCTCTTGTGGTGTGGTCTGGTGCAGAGCAGAGAGTTGGCCCGCCAGCTGGTGGAGCTCGGCTACAAGGACCGCAACGTCCTGAGCAAGGCCCAGTTCCAGGCCAGGAGAGCCGCGTGCGAGGCCGCTGAGGAGGCCAAGGTCAAGTCCCTGTCCAGCAAGACCACGTGAGTACAGCTGCCTGCAACCATTCAGAGATTAGTCCATCAACAGAGAATTAATCGACAACTATTTTGACAATCGATTAATCGTTTTGAGTAATGCAAAAAATAAGTAAAAATTCTTTGATTCCAGCTTCTAAAATGTGATGTGAATATTTTCTGGTTTCCTTACTCCTCTGTGACAGTAAACTGAATCTCTTTGGCTTGTGGACAAAACAAGACATTTGAGAACATTATCTTGGGCTTTGGGAAAGTGAAACACTGACATTTCTCACCATTTTATGGTTTTTTTAACCGAGAAAATAATCAACAGATTAATTGATAATTAAAATAAGCGTTAGTTGCAGCCCTACACATGAGATCACTTTGTACCATGCTCTCCAAGGTGTCTGTCTGTCTGTCTGTCTGTCTGTCTGTCTGTCTGTCTGTCTGTCTGTCAAACACCAGCCACAGGGCTAACTTCCTCTCTCTCTGTCTGTGTGTCTGTCTGTCAAACACCAGAAAAAAAATTAAGCCAAAAAAATTAAGGCTGAAAAATTAAGCCAACGCGCAAGTGCCATAAGTTCCTCGAATGGCCACTTGAGGCTGGCTGCAAAAGCGAGTCAATGCCCATTGGCCTCCCATGTTAAAACGCCCACGTTTACAGCCTGGTTAAAAAAACTAGTGTCTATAGCTAATTTCCCCGTTCATGACAACAGTAAAGGGAGTGACTCACCCGTTTTATACAGTCTATGGCTGCAAAAAGAAGTCCGATTGTATAGAAGTGAATGGGGAAATGACCCTACTTCTTACTTGATTTATTACCTCAGTAAACATTTTCCTAATGAGTTTATGGTCTCAATTAGGGAAGAAACGATGATAGATTTTGATAGTACACAGTGATAGATATGTAAGACGACGAGGTGTCCATTATCACTTTTTAAGGGACGACGCGAGAAGCGTGAACCGGTCCGAGGCGCCAGCCGAGGACCGGTTGCTTCCGCGAAGTCCCCTTGCTCAGACCGCAACATGGGACATGATGCTCACACGTGTTCAGAGGGCAGTTTTATTAAAGTCAGGCTCGCCCCCGCTCAGCTTGCAGAGGCACGCGCGTCTGTCAGGGGAGGGAAATCTCCGAAGCGAAAATCAAAATTGTAAATAAGAGTTATTTTTGATAAACTGAGCACACAGGGGTGATTTAAATACTTACTTTGACCGACTCATTTTTTTTCTCAAGTTACAAAAGTGCCATATTAACCCTTAACGGGGGGTATAGAGCTCAAACTGCTCTCTTTATAACACTGTTGAAACTATGGCGCATTGATATGAATGGTGAACAGACCATTTGGCTGAACGACTTTACCAACTGTACATTATCACTTTTTAATGGACACTCTGCAGCCAATCAGAATCGAGTATTCACCCAGACCATGGAATAAACCATGTTATATATACTGTAGCAAGTGCTCTACAACAACACAAGTATCCACAAGAATGGCCTGATGCCAAAACCTCTCTGTATCTCTCCCTCCCTCCCTCCTCCCCCTCCTCTCTCTCTGTCACACACACACGCTTATATCCACACACACACCATTTATTTTGCCATTTTTAACACATAAAAATGCAAGAAGAATGATGGAATGATATGTGATAGAACAGACTGCTCTATGATGTAGCCTACAATGTCAGAAAAGGGTCCACCCTGCTCCAACGCTAACGACTAGTTCCTGCAACTGTTTTTATCACAACCGTTTTGCAACACATATCCTGACTAACAATAACCCCTATGTTACAACTAAGTGGAATATTGCTTAAAGTCAATCCTCTGGCCAGTTTTATATTCAAATGTTTTTCTTAAAGTGTCATTGCTCACTGTAAGTCCCTGGTGTCAAAAGATGTAACGTGAAAATAGTGAAACTTTGTGCGCAATTTCTTTGACCTTGATCCTTATTTAGATGCAGATTTGCACACGCTGGGTAGTCGGAAGCATTGTTGTCTGGTCCGGAGCTAGCCTGAGAGGCTAATAAAAGCTACATGTTACAGAGTAAGCTGACTATCAGTATGTTATTGAACGCATAGGCCTATCTTTACATTTAAACATTTACATAGCAAAAATAAAAAAATTGAAATAGAAGTATGTCAGTGTTTCCCCCTTAACAGCTGAGAAAGTGGACACTGTAAATAGTTAGCACTGTGAAGATGATACAATTCAGTAGGTGGCGGTAATGCAACATTTAAGGATGCCAACTGCCATAAAACACGGAAGAAGAAGCTGAGAAAAAGGAAGTGCTGTGGGGTTGCAGCTGGTGAAAACCGTCTATATCTAAATTCAAGTCTAAAAGCTCGATGTGGAGAAGTCAGATGGCAAACTGCAAACAACTGTATAAACTGGCCCTCCAGAGGAACTGGCCCTCCAGAGGAACTGGCCCTCCAGAGGAACTGGCCCTCCAGAGGAACTGGCCCTCCATAGGAACTGGCCCTCCAGAGGAAAGTGATCACAGAGATGTTGTTCTCATTCCTGATCAAGTCTTGTGGTTGTATCTCATCTGATGACAAGCCAGAACAGACTCCTGATAAGACCAGTCACCGGCACACACACACGCGCAGACACACACACACTCACACACACGCAGACACACACACACACACACGCACGCATGCACGCACGCATGCACGCATGCACGCACACACACACACAAACACACATGCACGTACGCACACACACACACACACACACACACATACACTCGCACACACACACACACACATACACTCGCATACACACACGCACATGCACACACACACACACACACACACACACACACACACACACACACACACACACACACACACACACACACACACACACACAGAGGTTTTGCAGGTATCCAAACATGTACCTGATAGGTGTTGAATTTGATTGAACTCTCAGATGCTTATCCAAAGGTGCAGATGTCTCGCTGTTGTTTTCTTCTCGGAACATCAGTGACACTGCTGTAATGGAGCCAGCACACCTGCAGGTACAGTGATATTAGGCCACAGAGCCTTTCATCTTGTCCTAACAGGACCCAGGGAGATGTTGCACAGGAACACTGGGATGTTATATATCCTCAGTTAGCCTGCTCTCTTCTCCAGAGGAACACTGGGAACGTTATATCCTCAGTTAGCCTGCTCTCTTCTCCAGAGGAACACTAGGAACGTTATATCCTCAGTTAGCCTGCTCTCTTCTCCAGAGGAACACTGGGAACGTTATATCTTCAGTTAGCCTGCTCTCTTCCCCAGAGGAACACTGGGAACGTTATATCCTCAGTTAGCCTGCTCTCTTCTCCAGAGGAACACTGGGAACGTTATATCCTCAGTTAGCCTGCTCTCTTCCCCAGAGGAACACTGGGAACGTTATATCCTCAGTTAGCCTGCTCTCTTCTCCAGAGGAACACTGGGAACGTTATATCCTCAGTTAGCCTGCTCTCTTCCCCAGAGGAACACTGGGAACGTTATATCCTCAGTTAGCCTGCTCTCTTCCCCAGAGGAACACCTGGGAACGTTATATCCTCAGTTAGCCCGCTCCTTTCCCCAGAGGAACACTGGGAACGTTATATCCTCAGTTAGCCTGCTCTCTTCTCCAGAGGAACACTGGGAACGTTATATCCTCAGTTAGCCTGCTCTCTTCCCCAGAGGAACACCTGGGAACGTTATATCCTCAGTTAGCCCGCTCCTTTCCCCAGAGGAACACTGGGAACGTTATATCCTCAGTTAGCCTGCTCTCTTCCCCAGAGGAACACTGGGAACGTTATATCCTCAGTTAGCCTGCTCTCTTCCCCAGAGCAACACTGGAACGTTATATCCTCAGTTAGCCTGCTCTCTTCCCCAGAGGAACACTGGGAACGTTATATCCTCAGTTAGCCTGCTCTCTTCCCCAGAGGAACATTGGGAACGTTATATCTTCAGTTAGCCTGCTCTCTTCTCCAGAGGAACACTGGGAACGTTATATCTTCAGTTAGCCTGCTCTCTTCCCCAGAGGAACACTGGGAACGTTATATCCTCAGTTAGCCTGCTCTCTTCCCCAGAGGAACACTGGGAACGTTATATCTTCAGTTAGCCTGCTCTCTTCTCCAGAGGAACATTGGGAACGTTATATCCTCAGTTAGCCTGCTCTCTTCCCCAGAGGAACACTGGGAACGTTATATCCTCAGTTAGCCTGCTCTCTTCTCCAGAGGAACACTGGGAACGTTATATCTTCAGTTAGCCTGCTCTCTTCTCCAGAGGAACATTGGGAACGTTATATCTTCAGTTAGCCTGCTCTCTTCCCCAGAGGAACACTGGGAACGTTATATCCTCAGTTAGCCTGCTCTCTTCTCCAGAGGAACACTGGGAACGTTATATCCTCAGTTAGCCTGCTCTCTTCCCCAGAGGAACACTGGGAACGTTATATCTTCAGTTAGCCTGCTCTCTTCCCCAGAGGAACACTGGGAACGTTATATCCTCAGTTAGCCTGCTCTCTTCTCCAGAGGAACACTGGGAACGTTATATCCTCAGTTAGCCTGCTCTCTTCCCCAGAGGAACACTGGGAACGTTATATCCTCAGTTAGCCTGCTCTCTTCCCCAGAGGAACACTGGGAACGTTATATCTTCAGTTAGCCTGCTCTCTTCCCCAGCGCTGGCCCCATGTGGAGCATGTTAGCAAGCCTGAAACGTGGGGCCCACAGCACTGAAGTTTGACTCTACTGCCCTGTATCTGTATCTGTCTGTATCTGTATCTGTATCAGCGATTTCACATCGATGACATTTGATCTTACAGAATGATTTTGACATATATTTCCTGAAACGGTTACCAAGCCAGATTAGCACCTAGCAGCAATGCACCGCTACAGCAAATGCATGGAACTGTGCCTCAGCCAGGCACATCTGAACTGTGCCTCAGCCAGGCACATCTGAACTGTGCCTCAGCCAGGCACATCTGAACTGTGCCTCAGCCAGGCACATCTGAACTGTGCCTCAGCCAGGCACATCTGAACTGTGCCTCAGCCAGGCACATCTGAACTGTGCCTCAGCCAGGCACATCTGTTGAGACTGAACGTCAACACCACATGTGTAATAAGGGAGCGTGGTCTTCTCCTCTTCAGCCAGTCATTTGGAACGCTAAGGCACCTGCTCTTCAGCCAGTCATTTGGAACGCTAAGGCACCTGCTCTTCAGCCAGTCATTTGGAACGCTAAGGCACCTGCTCTTCAGCCAGTCATTTGGAACGCTAAGGCACCTGCTCTTCAGCCAGTCATTTGGAACACTGAGGCACCTGCTCTTGAAGCACGCAGGGAAGAAATGAAAGATTCGGTCGACATGCAAAAGTCAAGATCCCGCCCTTCTTGGCTCGGCTTTTAAGCGATTTTCCCATTATCAATTACAGTGTAGCTTGCCTTTTCATCAGCGCTCTGCGGCGGAGAGCAGGAACAATTTTGATGAATATGTGGACGTTTGCTGGGAAAGACATCACTCTTCATAACTCTTTTACAATCTGTTTCTTGAATGCTCTCAAAGGTAATTAACCAATCATGTCACGTTATTTCGAAAGAAAAACTATTTAAATTGGCCTGCAATCATTTTCTAGGTGACAGCCTGTAGTCAATTAATTCAGAGATGTTTTTGGTGCTATGTGCTGTTTTTTTTCTGACGCTCTCGTCGCACATTCTGTGCCCTGAGAGTAAAAGCTAGTTTTAGGCTAAAGAATAATAGTTTTCCACAGATTTCACATGCAGTTTGAATTATTGCTCCAAGGCCAGCGACCTGTAGGCGAATATAAGCCAGCGTGGGATATGTATCCCATACTTTTTTAAATGGTGCTTTTGAACAAATTAACTGGGTCTACATATCACTTTCCCACACATGGCTATTTGACATCTTGAAAAAGACCTTGACAGGAGGAACGGGGAAAAAAACACAGCAGCACCTACACAGACATTTCCCGTCAAAAGTGGCAAAGCCTCAGCTGTGTCCCCCCCCCCCCCTGCACGCTTTCAATGCAGATGATTTCCTCTGTGGTTTTCTGATTGGATTTAAACCAGTCTGACCCCCTGACCTCCTGTTGTGGTCACACTGTGCAAACACGGGTTCCAGGATGCGATGTAGCACCTGCAGAGGGTCCGGAGCACCACCAGCACAATCAGCACAGTGTTCTGAGGAGAGCGAGTGTTGCTGCTGCACGGGTTGGCAGCTGCACGGTAAACAAACAAGCCCACTGTAGATTCTGTTCAGCTAACAAAGCAGATTTTTCCGCGACACCAAATTGCCCGAAGTGATGTTATCGAATAACGTTGCAATCGGATTTGCATTCATTTGGGTCTCCTTTCAACAAATGTGACAGGGACTGGTGTTTTGGGTAACAAGTACGCCAAGTTCTTCTTCTTCTTCTTCTTCTTCTTCTTCTTCTTCTTCCCCCCTTTTACAGATTATGAAAGTGCAGATTGTGAGATTTCAAATGATGTGTCATACATACATCCATTGAAATCTGAAAATAGTTGAAGATCGCCCTGATAGTTAATGAACAAGCTTGGTTTTTGCCCTGAACACGCTTAGTTTGCTAACAAATTATTAAGTATTTTGTGATCCTAAAATGGTTGTTTGTTATATTGAATGCGTTCTTCAACATCTAAACTTGCGTAATGTGAAAAACAAAATGAAAACCACCTTTTATCTTGTCTTGATTTGATGCAGTTCCACGGTTGCCTACTTGTTAAATCTTGCACCACCAGGCTGAGTCACAAATGGTAATGTGTTGTTTCAAAAACCGTGTGTGCATCTGCTGAGGAAGGGGGTTGATTCTATCACCTGCAGGGCTGTCAGCTCATGGCACTGGGTAGCCATGTTGTTTGGGGGGAATGCCTTTTGCTTTAACCTATGCCTCCCCAAGGCACGTCTTTATTCAGAGCTCTGTCACTGCTCTCTGTGTGTTTTTCTCCCTGGGTCTTCCTCTCTCTTCAGCGCTCTGTCACTGCTCTCTGTGTGTTTTTCTCCCTGGGTCTTCCTCTCTCTTCACTCCTCTCTGTGTTTTTCTCCCTGGGTCTTCCTCTCTCTTCACTCCTCTCTGTGTTTTTCTCCCTGGGTCTTCCTCTCTCTTCAGCGCTCTGTCACTGCTCTCTGTGTGTTTTTCTCCCTGGGTATTCCTCTCTCTTCACTGCTCTCTGTGTGTTTTTCTCCCTGGGTCTTCCTCTCTCTTCAGCGCTCTGTCACTGCTCTCTGTGTGTTTTTCTCCCTGGGTCTTCCTCTCTCTTCAGAGCTCTGTCACTGCTCTGTGTGTGTTTTTCTCCCTGGGTCTTCCTCTCTCTTCAGAGCTCTGTCACTGCTCTGTGTGTTTTTCTCCCTGGGTCTTCCTCTCTCTTCAGAGCTCTGTCACTGCTCTCTGTGTGTTTTTCTCCCTGGGTCTTCCTCTCTCTTCAGAGCTCTGTCACTGCTCTCTGTGTGTTTTTCTCCCTGGGTCTTCCTCTCTCTTCAGAGCTCAGTCACTGCTCTCTGTGTGTTTTTCTCCCTGGGTCTTCCTCTCTCTTCAGAGCTCTGTCACTGCTCTCTGTGTGTTTTTCTCCCTGGGTCTTCCTCTCTCTTCAGTGCTCTGTCACTGCTCTCTGTGTGTTTTGTTCCCTGGGTCTTCCTCTCTCTTCACTGCTCTCTGTGTGTTTTGTTCCCTGGGCCTTCCTCTCTCTTCTTCTTCCTCCTCCCCGTGCTCTCTGTGTGTTTTGTTCCCTGGGCCTTCCTCTCTCTTCTTCTTCCTCCTCCCCGTGCTCTCTGTGTGTTTTGTTCCCTGGGCCTTCCTCTCTCTCTCTTCTTCTTCCTCCTCCCTGTGCTCTCTGTGTGTTTTGTTCCCTGGGCCTTCCTCTCTCTTCTTCTTCCTCCTCCCCGTGCTCTCTGGGAGACCTTTACTGCCTGCAGGTGTATAAATAGAGCTGTTTTCAATTAGGGGCTAACCTCGCCTGTAGCGTGCATCTGATCAATGAGTGGCCCAGCTGCACCTGTGCTAATAAAATACCAAGGGAGCGGAGATAGTGCCGTGAATACTAATCACATGTTGTCCTGTTGTTGTCCTGTCTCCTTCTGTCCTGTTGTTGCCCTGTCTCCTTCTGTCCTGTTGTTGCTCTGTCTCCTTCTGTCCTGTTGTTGCTCTGTCTCCTTCTTAAGGACAACACACTCCTCCTGACAGCACATGACAAAGAGGCAACAATAGAATCTGTGCTCTCATCAGACTCTGGTGAAATCCAAGATGTGATTGAGAAAGAAAAGGTGAATGAACAGGATGCTTAGTCAGTTGTGCGGTTGTGGGGTTAGAGGGTGAAGCCTGTGCCAAAAGACGAGAGTCCAGATCAACTGTCGCCTCAGAAAAGGAACATTTAGTGTTTATTCCTATTTTTATGAGAGAAGAGACCAGTGTTTGGGGTAACTCATTACAAAAGTAACATATTACATGTAATGTATTACTTTTAGCAGTAACCCAGTAATATAACTTATTACTAATAGGATTTCAGTAATATTATACCAGTTACTTTGTCAAGTAACACAAGTTACAAATTTAGTTGATTTTTGTTTTTAATCAAAGCACATATTTAAATAAAGATACAATCATTTCTTAATCAAAATGTGTATTTTATGCAAATAACCACTATAGATGACAATAACAAAGGAAAAGGATAACATTTAGAATTTACACTGACTTCAAGATGGTTGAAATTATTTTTCGGGATGGTTCCGGGGCGGCGATGTCATTCTGCTACTGCTGTTATTTTGGTGAAAGTAATGCAAAAGTAGTGTAATAAGTAACAAGTTACTCTACGCAGACAGCAATTTTGTAAAGTAACTTATTACCTTAAAATGAAAGTAACTAGTAATATATTACATTTTGAAAGTAACTTGCCCAACATTGGAAGAGATTAATTGTTTAGACTAATTTCTAAGAAACAAATACTATAATTATCTCGTTCCAGCTTCTCAAATGTGAATACTTTCTGGTTTCTTTAGTCTTCTATCACAGTAAGCTGATTATCTTCGGGTTGTGGACTGATGGTCAGGACAAAGGAAGACATTGTGAGGACGTCATCTTGGGCGTTGGGGGAAAAGTGATTGACATTTTTCACCGTTTTGTGACATTTTATAGACCAAACGACTCATCGATTAGTCGAGAAAATAATCAACAGATGAATCGATAATGAAATGAATCGTTACTGTAGTTGCAGCCCTACTCTGCATGTTCATTTGTTTCAAAGCCAGTTTAATACTTGAGGACATGTTTTGAATTTGGCAGGATCAAAACGTCTTGCTGTTATTATTGCATATTCTAAACCACACATCCTCCTAAACCTGTCACATGAAGGAAATTGCGTTCTCTTCAAAGCAAACAAAAAATAAACTTTCAGCGCTGCGGCTATATATATTATATATTATATATATTTGAGGTCTGCACGCATGATAGTCACCGTTTTATCTTGGACAAGCAGAACATGACTTTTAATATTACAAACCCAGAGACAAGCCAGAAGACCAGAGCCGCATTTCTGAGTAGAGACCTGAGGCCTCCGTTTCCTCTGGGCTCCGGCTCTGGCCCGGTGGCGTGGTGTAATGTAATGAAGTAGTTAGTAACTAGCCCAGTTACTATTTTAGTAACTGTAACTGAGTTACCACATTTGAAAAGTAATTAGTTAGATTACTAGTTACTGCAAAAAGTAGTTAAGTTACAGTAACTAGTTACTTAGTAACTAGTTACTCCCAACACTGCTAGGTTGACTGTACAGTAGTAGATTACAGTAGTGGAGTACAGGCTAGTTAAATGTTTGTAGTAAGGGTTTTGAATTAGTTGTGTTTCTGACTTGGATTGTGGTTGTTTTCATTCATCAAACGTTCAAAATCCTTACTACGGTACTGTACAGTCAATCTAGGGACATCAACTAGCGCCCTAGTTGACGATAAGTGGAAATGTCCTTTAAGTACAGAAAATATCTGCGACTTTAAGACTATATATATTTAAGCAATATATCACGAGAGCAAGTGTGTTGTGGTGAATATATCCTGCTGATAAACTGTTATCCCACGAGGCCGCAGGCCGAGTGGGATAACAGTTTATCAGCAGGATATATTCCACAACACACGCTGCTCGAGTGCTATATTGCTTTTATAAAACGGTTTCCAAGTATGATAATATAATAATAATAATAATACTATAAGTCCGACTCCGACTGGCATGTCATTCTGATAGAGTCAGTTGAAACACTACTGTAAGGCGGGACCGCAAGAACATGCGGGTGATTTGATTGGATCGTTCTGGAGACTGAAGTTGACATTGGCCAATCCTGGCGCTTTCTGAGTAGCTGAGATTTTTCTGGAAACCCCGACAGGCAGCTCGAGCCGCAGCGCTGCATTCTCAGCGCTTGTTGAGAAGCTGAATGCTCTCTGCAAAGCTGACACCAACTAACGTTACGGGGTTAAATGCGGAGTTAAATGCGGGGTTAACAGCCTTTCTTTTGCAAAGAAGACATTAGCCCGCATCTATTCTTGTACAAAACATCATTTTCTGCGAAGTATTAGTAAAGTTATAAGCGAAGATCGATTCACAAGGATCTGACAGCTGTCTCCGCCATTTGTTTTTTTTTAAACCAAAGGCTTTTAGTAAGAGAGTTGCCATGGCAACCAATAACCGAGTCCAATAACCCATGGCCATGGGTTATTGGACTCGGTTATTGGATTTATACAATGGCTGTGAACCAATCAGATTGCTTGATTTGAGAGAGCCGTTTTATAATATTCTTTATACAACAGGTAGTTCCGGCCGAGCAATTTGATTGGACAAGAGGGATCACGAGTGCCTATATTTCACGATAATGCACTGGCGCTTCACTGTGTGTAGGGTAGGCTATATCACTCCGCTTCACAGCTGCTCTAATCAACAAAACAAACACCAGCCACGTTACATTGAACGTCATTCAAAGCGTAACCGAGAGCGCAAAGATGGATTTTTTTCCTAACATAACTTTTGACTTAAACTATGAATGCTCGTCAGAAGAGGACGAGGGGGAGCGACATTCTAATGCGGAAACCTCCAGGGGCCGGTTGCACCAACTGGTCTTAACTATGCCTGGTCGTAACTCCTACGTCGGTCTTATAAGACCATGGACTTACGCCTGTTGCACCAACACGGCTTACGTCTGGTCAGTATGTCGTAGCAATGCGCGTCCATGTGAATTGCCAGGGAATGCCCCCTGATTGGATGATGTTGCAAAAAATGTGCCTCGCGACCTGCTTGGAGCACTGTGCCACTACGCTCTCTCAGCCACTACTGTAAAACACCCTCCCTCCTCCCATCCTCCCTCGCTCCGGGGGAAAATGGCGGCTATTGAGCCAGACAGACAGTCTGAATGAAATTGAATGTAACGTTCCCATTTCTATGTATTACATTCTAAAAAACTAACGGCAACATTTTGGAAGGCGGGTTAGGTTAACTAGTTAGTTATAATCTAACGTCGTGCTTTCAAAGACGGCGAACTGGCGGTGTTACGACGATGACGGTCAAAAAGGTCTCCGTGGAGATCTCTGTTACAGGCAGGCGCTACGCCTCCTCCTGACCAGGCGGGCTGATTAGGCTACATTTTCTGCAAAGGGAAAGCTGGGGGGACTATTTTTGTTGGCGGAGGAATAAATACAGAAATCATCTATTTTCTCAGCTTTTTGTCATTTTTTTTTAATCAGCTTTGTTTAATAGAACTGTTGTATAAAAGCAATATCACACTCGAGGTCGTGCATTGTTGGCTAATATTGGCACTGCTGTGATTATCTACGGCACTCGGCCTGCGGCCTCGTGCCTGCGACCGAATCACAGCAGTGCCAATATTAGCCAACAATGCACTCCCTCTCGTGTGATATTGCTTAAATATTCTATATTATTCTAAGACTATATATAATATTCTTTTTCTGCTAAGATACCTGTACTTTTACTCAAGTATGTCATTCGAGTATTTTTTAGCCACTGCTCTGGCCCGGGCCCAGTGGTCCGTGTCAGCAGATGCCCTGACCTCGCGTGCTTGGTGGCAGCAGCCCCTCTGAGCCTTCCGTCAGGCTCCCCTCCATCGCTCCGCGGGCCCAAAACCACAGCAGCGCCGGCTCATTGTCCATTGTGCTGCTGCGTTTTTACAGTCCGCCTCGAGAGTTCTCCTCCGCTCTCTCACACACACACACACACACACACACACACACAGTCCGCCTCGAGAGTTCTCCTCCGCTCTCTCTCCACTCCATATTAAAAGTGAGCCATCTCTTCCTGTGCCAAGCAAAACCGCTGCCA